>NW_007578728.1:45126-52122 GCF_000690725.1 Stegastes partitus
TATATATATATATATATATATATACGTATATGTGTGTGTGTGTGTGTGTATTCCAGCCTCTACTTGTTGTTGTTGTTGAGTTCTGCCTTATTTTCGTGCCCAGACTGACACTTAATCACAGTGGTACCCTACAGAACCTCTTCTGCTGTAAATCCAACACAATCTTTAACATATAAAGTGATGTCAGAGGGCTGTTTTGCATAAATGTTCATGCTAAACTTAAAGACACTGTACCTGCTTGTAGCATGCTGAGGGCAGCTCAAGGCTAATGGCAGCGTTGCCACATTCTGTGCTGTTGATCCTCCATCAAGGCTTCTGAACCTCATCTCTGTTTGTTCAGGAGGGTTGACTGAGCAGCTGATGGAGCCTGAAGCTGACTGCTCTACTTCAAACTGTTAAGACATATTCACACTCGGGAGCTTCCACAGGGCTTCGCTAAGGCCATCAGGGACACACACATTCTTATATTCACATGATATGGCTAGCATTGTGAAGGCATGCAGTCCTCCCCTCCTCATCACAACCTCCACCATCACCACGCCTAAACCTAAACCTCAGTCTGACCTCAACCCTAAAACTGATCTTCTCTGATTTCTGAAATAAAATCACATCGGCACAGTTTGGTCCCAGATGACTGTTTACTCTGGTCTTCACATTAAACCTCGTTGTAGCCCTCTGACCTCTGGGTTAGGGTCTGATGGGGAGACACAGCGGCTGCACCATGACGCTGGCATCAGAAGTTAAAGTAATCCACCAGGATGTCAGTCCCTCAGATGCTGGCAGTGCCGGATGACTTGTGTGTTCACACTGCAGTCAGCAGCAGATCATCGGGTGTGCTGAACTGGTGGCTGAGACATAACTACAGTCAGCAGATGCCATGGTGAGAACCAGAAGAACCTGAGTGCAGAGACTAGTTCAGGTGAACAGAGATTGAATACAAAAGGTCTAATGTTCAGTTTGATATCAGTTTACTTCAGCGTGCTGGAATGTGCTCACTGAACTGACAGTAATGTGGAGGTGAGAACGGCATTAGGTTTGTTTGTCTGACAGCAGAGTTCAAAAAGGTATTTGACTTGCTGTGATGCTGGAGGAGGTGGAGGTCAGGCCCACGCTCCAGCTAAACCCTTAGATACTGGACATGAGTGACTGTGAGCTGGACCTCCCCTTACAAAATACAAATGTCTGGTGGACTGAGGCAGCTCCTCGTTCTGGATGGTCCAGCTGGCAGTAAGGGAGCAGGGCTATCCACAGCCGGGCTGGATGGAGGAGGACTGGCCCCTCAGTTTGAATGTAGTCAATAACATTCTTGCTGTGGGGGGCTTCACGGACGGCAGAGGTAAACATCTTCATATCTTAACAGCTTTCACTTTACGTCTCCAAGATTACAACAACCGCAGAAGACAAATAAAAACCATATTAAACCTGTAACATGGGCACCAGGAAGAAACGCAAGAGATTCTGCAACCAGCACGGCACGGGCCTGATGGTGCCGGCAGATGTAGAATAAAACAGGAACGGTCGCCTGGGTCCAGGTAACCGTGCACAAGTGTTTCGTGTGTGTGCTTTTATCAGCATGGAGCAGCTCCCTAATCCCCAGCACTACATTCAGCCTTTTCAGACGTCAGCACATGGAAGGAATACTGATCCAATGGACGGCCACATGCACGTATGAACCCCTCATAGACACTCAACACGCTGGTGCCACATGTCATGGCTGGTTGATGCCTGCAGACACACAGCATCACTCCACCATGGACTGTGTAGGAATCAGACCTTCTGCCTTCTTTAAACTCGTACACTTGACTGTAACTGAGTTGATCTCAATGTTCAGGGTCCAGCTGCCACTTTTAGCTGCATCAGTGCTTCACCTTCCCCGACGGTGCACATAGGAGGGTTGACCAAACACTGAGCGCCCTCAAAAGCAGAAATCCTCAGGACCCATGATGTCACATGACACAACATCATCAAAAGCCAGCTGTGTGTTACGCACATTGTGACCACTGCTAAACGTGCATCTGTGATCACTCTGTGGAGACGTGGGTGATGATTACGTCGAGGTTTTTTGCCCCTACCTGCCAGGTGTGGCTCCCTGTGACTCCTCCCCAAAATGAAATTCAAACACTTCCCAAATGAAACATAAGCTGCACCGTTCTGACACAGCTTAAGAGATTCAGCACTGATCGCAGGTGGTACATGACATAATGTAGAAAACATGCATGAAACACAGATCCCACCGCGGACAGCGTCATGTGACATCCTGACATATGACAGCTACTGTACAATAAGGTGCAAAACAGTAATAAGTCACTGAAAAACAGCAGGACTTTAAAAAAAAAAAGTGCTAATAGTTATTAATTGGAGCAGAGCCAATATCTACTCTCTTGCTGCACAAAACAAACATTTGAAAGTAAGTGACTAATTCTATGTTTTTCTGCTAAAACACTAATTAACCAACAGACGCCACCATCTGGTCAAAACTTTTATTCATCCATGTTCTGATCCAGCCTCCAGGATCAGCTGGATGGACCAGAACCAGGTGGACAAGGTTCAGATAGTTTATTGCTCAGTAAATGAACATAACAGAACTGTGACAACACAAAGGAAGATGGTGGATGTTGGTAAAAATCAAAGAACCAAACGAAGGCTAACAGAGTGTCAAAGCTAGCTAACTAGCTTAGCCTCGATTAAACCTGACAGCAGCATCCACACATAACAGAAGAAACTAGAACAAAGTGGTGCCTCAAACACACAGAATGAGAAACACCAGACACGAGGAACTTGTTCACCAGGTTGTCCAGCTGCTAGCGGGAGTCAGTCTCCACTGAGACTCTCTCAAACTCCCACCGAGTCAGCAGCTGCCAGCAGAAGTTCCCACAAACACAAAGACACAGAGCGAGCGGCACCAGGACTGTTCACACTGAAGCCCAGCCGGCCGGCCTGAGAGGCTGCTGCTTGCTTTATAGCCAGGTGTGGTGACTGCTGGGTGGAGGAGGAGTGGTGCTGGTCCAATCACACGTGACCGGAGGCGGGACAACAAGGCTGAAAGTAGGTCAGGAGCTCCAGGGCAATCATCACTGATGTCTGGCAGGTGAGGTTCTGGAGAACCGTCTTCAGCTTCACACACAATGATCACAGGTCCACATGAACAAAACGGCACCAACACCACGGGCCGGAACAACCCACGACACACAAAACTACTCATGTTCTTGTCAGGCTTTGTTTAGGTTTAGTGTGAATTAGAAACATGAGCTTTCTTACACTGTGCATTGTTTTAATATTGTTTAAAGGGTCATTTGAGTGGAAGAGAAAACTCCCAGTATGAGCAGAACATCTCACTCCACCGTCTGGTCTTTCCACCTTCAGAAGTATCTGGTGTCTCATCCCTTCCTCCACCCCCTGGCCCAGCTCTCTCCGTCTTAATCTTATTCTTAATTACCTACTCGTCTCTATCCTCCTGCCTTTCCAGTCTGATTCTCCACCTCGTTCTTTCCTTTGTCCTTGATTTGCTTCCTCTATTCCCCGCCTCGTTCTCCACCCACCCCCCTCTGTCTGTCTGTCTCTGTTCTTCCTCCATCTCTCTGACTCTCAGTCATCAGGGGAGGTCAAGAGCGTTACATAGAAGTGAAGAACAGATAATCCTACATATTAAAGCCTGTAAAGGCTGCTAATGCTAGATCAAATAGCGAGGTATTCACAGCCTGAGAGGCAAGGCCGACTGCCGCTGATCACTATCAGAGGCAGCCTGAAAGGATGGCGAGCTGCTCGCTGAGTTTTTGTCAGTGACAATGAGGCAGCAGAGCTCTCCCATACAGAGCATTGTGGCTGGATTGAAACGTATCCGGTCGTCGGTCTCGCTGCTGTTAATGGATGTTTACAGATTATTTCAACGCGCTGACGTGTGGATTAGGATCAAATGTTTACTCTGGTTCAAGTAGTGTTTTTATAACCGGCCCAATTCCCATTTGTTACTCAAAAGGTTTACATCCTTGGAGGCAAATTTGAAGACTAATCTTATTATGCACGTTTGCTAAACATGTTTTAATGTGTTATGACGTGTAAATGGTACATGCTAGCTGGGCGCTAATAGGAGAATAGTCTGTACACATGCTTGATGATGGAGACGGCGGCGGCGGCGGCGGCGGCGTTCCATCTCGCTAGTCGATGGGCTGCACCATGTCCAGTCACTCACACACTTCTTGGCGAGGCTGAACAAGCTGATGAGGGAGCGGCAGTCTTTTTGGCATGAAGACCAGATGTGTACGGCGGCTTCTCGATCTTGTTGGGAAGACTTGAACGTTTCCCTCTTAGGTGGGCGCTGTGTGACATGTCGGCTTGTTTGGTACCGCTCACAGCAGCAGCTTTCCAGGAGTCTCTTGACCCGGCTGTGGTCTCCCAGGACTGGACGCTGGTCCTGGAGGTTTTCATGTCGCGCTTGGAAGCGTCTTTGAAGTGGAGCCTTGGGCGACATCGAGGTCTAGAGCCTTCTGACAGCCGTACAGCAGATCTTTAGGTATTCATGTGGCGTACATGGCCCAGCCAGCGAAGGAGCATGAAGATGGATGGAAGTCCTGCGCGCTCGAACACATCCCTGTTTGGGATTTTATCTTACCAACTGAGGCAGCGAAGATGGAAGCTGTTGAGTGTCTTCTCCTGAGCGGAGGAGGTAGTCCACGTTTGGCTGGAGTAGAGAAGTGAAGCTCTGTACACCTGACGATGGAGACACCATTTTGAGCGAAGCGCCTTTATTCCTACAGTGGGAGTGTTCCTGTCTACGCATTTGTGTTTGCAGACATCACAGCTAGCAGGACCAGGACCTCGTGGGCCCCATAATCACACAGAGTGGCCCCGATGTCCAGGCATTAATCATTATAAGCAGCCATGACAGGAAAATCAAAGGCCTGGCCCCTATAGCTCTGCTCGCCGCCTCGCTCACCCCGGCGGACCCCAGATGCTCCAGCTGACTGACTGTAAATTTCACAAAGAGGCCGAGGCGTCATGCAGCAGCTTCTATAAGTCGGGAGCATCGTTCATCTTTGTCAAGGGTACATTTGCCGTTTGCTAAGCCGTCATTAAATGATGATGTGTGCTGCTCTGCCTGGCCACACACACACACACACACACACACACACACACACACACCAGGTATACACCGTATGCTCAGACGGCCACGCTAACGCAGCAGTGAAATGGACTGAATCCTCACAGTTGAGACAATATGGCCTCCAGAACAATTAAGTGTCTTAAGTGCCTCTGAATGTTTTTTTTTTCTGTCAAACATAATTACATTGAATCTATGATGCTAATTAAATTAGGCCTGCATAACGTAAAAAAAAAAAAAGAAACTGTATCATATTAAAACTAATTTATCTCTTCTGGCATTAGCAGAAGGGAGAGCGTTTCTATTAACATGTCAATTGAGGTCGCTCATGAATAATCGCGCTCAGATTCCTTTAGATATGTGGAAGTGCTGAAAGTGACTTTAGATATACACTCACTGTATATGTGTGTGTGTGTGTGTGTGTGTGTGTGTGTGTGGCCAGTTGTTGGTGGAGTACAACTGAAGGAACAAAACACACTGTACGCTCTAGAGTTCAGCATCACAGGGCGACTCCATAAAACATTGGTCTGCACAGGTTGGTCGGGATCAGGGTTTTTGGATTCAGATGCAGACGAGCAACACGACAGAGACGAAAACAGTAAAAGATTTTATTTACAATAAAGTATAAGTGCAGTGATCAGAAATCAGCAAACAGCTGTGACAGGGCGTCCCAGCTGCTGTGGTCCTGCAGTAGAGCAGATCTCCCACCTGAGTCTGGGCCTTGAAATGTCTGGAAATCAGATGTTTTATTCTGTTTATTCATTATATTCTGAATGTATCCAGATGTCCCTTGTTTTGTCTTTTAAATACATGGAAGTTAAGATAAAAAAGAAATAAAAATTCACATCTGAAAAGCTGGTACGAGAGAATTTTGCCGTTTTTGCTTCAAAATGTGCTCACTCAGTCGAGTTGCTGTTTTGATAACTGATCAATATATTGATGGAGGCGCTGGGGGGTTTCTGATGGCTGGGGAAACAATGAACTGATACAGGACGGACCACAGGACCACAGCATGGCCCAGACAAGCTGATGGGAGTTTACCTTTAACATTGTTCTTCATATATTTTAGATCTTAAAATGATCTGTTGCTCAGTTGAAGCTCATGAATCGGTTTCTCTCTCCTGGAACCCTGCTGTTCTGTTGACGTGCTGGATGGAAGCAGGTTACGTTCTCTGCAGAGCTAAACGGCGTTCCTGATTTTAATGTTGGCGTGAAATGAGAAAATGATCGACTGTATATGTACCTCTTATTGTGTTGCTGTAAGGTTCCTGTAGAAGTGCTCACCTGTGTGCACTCTGGCACTCTGTGTCTAGTTTTTTCTGTCATCTTGGGAAATCACATGACAGCACATCTCACAAAAGCTCCAGAGCTCTGAGGGTTTTCTTGTTCTTTTCTTCTGTTTGCTTGATTCCTACATGCTGCTGTTCATTGAACTGAGCCGTCTGCGCTCTTGCAGCATGGAGAGACCAAAAAGGCCGTCAGTTTGTCACTCTTCAGCTTATTAACATGTGTTCATGTGTACAGATAATGCCAACATGGAGACGGATGCATTTGTTCAATACTAAATGACCTCTGGTTAATTAAAAAGCAGCCTCTGTGTTCGTTCCAGGCAGCGTTTGAGCAGATCTTTCAAAATGTGTGACTAGATGTAAGGAGTGATGTTTAACTTCATTGTGTCTGACTATCAGAGCTTTTAGTCCAGGTTTAAATCACAAAACAAAACAAATAACTAAAGACCTCCTCTGGTTTTTTTTAACCTTGTCCAAATGGTGTTTTGTTTTTTATATATTTGCTAGATGGCACATCATCAGCAAAATAAACAACATGCTTTAACATGTTCACGTATAAACTGCAGCGTACCGATGGCAGTCTTAAAGATACAGACTTCCGGGGTTTCG
>NW_007578728.1:53368-54500 GCF_000690725.1 Stegastes partitus
GATCGGTATATACCATCAGTCAAACACTGAGGAGTAATGAAAGGGCCTCAGTGAAGCTATACAAGCAAATGGACGTATAAAAGCAGCTTAAACCTGGAGCTTTGCATGAACTGTTTGTGAAGAAAGAAAATGTCTCATCCTAAAGGGTTTCAGGTTAATAATGGTGCAACGATATGCTGCCACTTTTAAACTTTAAACTCTGACTATTTTTATGTATAAAACCAAAAACAAACTAAATTCTAATGTTCATCACGATCACTCTTGAATTTGATTTATTTTTTTCGTCCTGAAAATATGATTCCTGTGAGAATACATGTTCAGTATATGTTGATCTTATCTAATTTATATAATTAATCAGATGCCCTATTAGACATTTACACGTCTTCTTCTGTCCAATAAAACGTGATCCAGTTATTTATACTTGTCCTGATTTGTACTTTATACGTCCTGAGCCAAACATGGTGGTGGTAGGTGTGTAGGAGGGACACGCTGCAGCTTCTCTGCTGCTATTTGAAACACTGACATACTATCCCTGCTGGAGTCTAAATAAATGAGCCCGGGAACATGGGCGATAGCATGCGTACGTGGGGCTGTGTGGTCTCATATTAGCAGGTCGTGATGAATGAAGAAGGATATTGCGCGTCAGATGCAGTCATTATTTGTCCCCAGCTTCCTCCACTCCTCCTGCCATCTTATCATTAATCTATTTTTCCCTGACGCTAAGATTTATTCTGGAAATTGCCTGGAAAATCTCTGCCTCATTTTCCATATTACTTTATTTTGGTATGGTGTTCTGTTGACTGGTTCTGATGGACTCCAACATCAAACATGTCGGTCTGGGCACGTGTCAGAGAGTTTAAGGTCTGGTGAAGTCTTATCGTGTTGATTTGGTGCCAGTGCTATTATCCAGCTGAGGACTCCTACACCAGCCCCTACCTGTCAGCTAGCGTGCTAGGTGTGATGCGCTATACATCAGCTACGTGATGATGGAGGGCTTCTCCGGTGCCTCTGACCACTTGGTAAAATAACAAAAGCATGGTAGCTAACCATTATCAGTGCAAACTGTTTGCATTAAAGACTAGAATGTTTTTTGTGTGACAGGAAGTCGCTGCACAGACACAGGTAAGCCCCG
>NW_007578728.1:60910-65840 GCF_000690725.1 Stegastes partitus
GACCTTCTAGCTGTGAGGCGGCGGTGCTAACCACTGAGCCAGTGAGAACTTTATTTGTAAAGAAGACCATGAAGTCATAGAAGGACACAAGGCTGTGGTCATCTCTGTTGTCGTCTACAGGAGATGAATAAAAAGCACTTCTTGTTCTACTCTATACGTGATTAAACCGTCCTTCCAGGCTTCGTGGAATTCTTCTGAATTTGTGGAATGCCTCTCCAGTCTCCATGAAGTCTGCTTGAAGTTGTGAATGATGCCACAGAGCTGCTCCTCTATGATTCATTCCCTGGTTCACAGTGAGGCTGCAGACCTACCATCCTGTGGAGCTGAGCAGGCAGCTGAGTCAGAAAGCAAAGTTCTCGCCTTTCCAATCGATGTACATTTCAGCCCTCATCTGTGGTCATGAGCTGTGTGTACTGACAGCAAGAAAGAGATCATCAATAGAAGAAGGAGTTTTCCTCATAAGCTGGCTGGGCTCAGCCTCAGAGACGGGCCGAGCAGCTCGGACACCCAGAGAGAGCTCAGAGGTGAGTCACTGCTCCTTCTCGTCACAGCCTGGGCCACCAAGAACCCACCGGAGAGATCAAGGGTGTCATCTGGGAATGTTGTAGGAACACCTGTAGGACCTGAAAGATGTAGCTGGGAGACAGCAACATCTGGAATGGGCTGCTTAGCCTGCTGACGCTTGAACCTGACCCCAGATCAGTGAGAGAAAACCAATGGTTGGATGGTTTGTGTGTAAATATACACAGAGGAAGCATCAAGGGGCAGATGGACCTGCTGCCGCTGGAGCTTCATCTGTCAGCGCAGGTCCTGATGATGGTGCAGGATGATGTCATCAAAGTGTCACATGGCTGACGGATGGTCATTGCCCGTCTGCTTTATTCCTGTGGGCAGTGTTTTATTTTGGTTTTATACGTTCTGAGCAGTGACCTTAGAGCGTGTTGTTCTCTGGTTGCAGGCGTTTTAATGATTACATGTTTTACGTCTTGTGTTTTATTGTTGAGTGTTTTTTTTTTTTTAAATCTTGTGCTTTCATTTATGTTGTTGTATTTTTCTAAGGCTGTGTGTTGACTAATAACTGATGGCCTGAAGCTGGCAGCAGTGGACGGGAGTCTTGGGAGGAGATTCAGGAAGTAGCGCAGCAGCAGGAGAATGAGGAAGGAGGACGACCACGGGGATAAATAATAACGACGACGCCGCTGTGATGGTCTGCTCATACTGAAGGCACCTCTGATGTCAGTAGAAGTCTTCCACCCGCCACACAGCTTCGTTTTATTTGGATTTATTTCAGCTTTAATCCTTATTTTAGCTCATTTTATGTACCAAAGGAAATGTGGTCATTCCTTTACGGTCCTTGCTTCTGTGCTGCTACAGTAGAAGAACCTGGTGTTATTGAGAAAAAATCATAAAAAAATGTAGAAACCTTACAGACTACTGTGCCAGAAGCTAGCTTCAGCTTCATAATTCTAATAAGAAGGGACGGTAGCCCGATGGATCACAGAAACATGAATGCTGTAACCCATGAAAATGCTTCTCCCTTGTGAAGGATCTCAGAGACCTCACCAGGGCAGAGTGGTTTCCCACCAGTGACCTGCCCAGTGGTTACTGGCTAGTTAAGAAGAAAACATCTTGACCACTCACTTGGACTGTATTTATGAATATTTTTAGTTTAGGAATGGATTGAAACTGGTGAGACAAGCTCCTGCAGTGTGAGGCGAAGTCTTTGGGCTGTATGGTAGACCTGATAGAGTAATCTCTGCTGTACTGGACTGTCCTCTCCACTGGGAGATGTTCATGTGACTGCTATTGCAGACGTTTTGGGGTTTTAGTAAAGTTGATACCCATCCATCCATCCATCCATCNAGAGCCTAACGGACGCCATTACTGGAGAACCATCGTAGGGAGGACCCCGACCACATAACCAGCCTCAAACCAAGCTGATGTGCTGCAGCCCTGTGGTGTCTGGCACTGGCATGCTGGGTGGATCAGGCTTACCCCGGTGGATTCTGGGAATGCTCAGACTGGGTTAATGCCTCGGGCTCTTTGCTGTGTTCCTCAAGCTTTCCTGGGCAGTTTTTGCGATGTGGCATGGCGACTCGCTGAGGTGGCTGGTGCACGTCAGAACGCATCCACAAGAATGAACCAACAACGACAAGCTTCACTTCACCTGTCAGCAGTTATGATGTTGTGGTCAATCAGTGTAAATCATTTCCCTGCTTGTAGAGACCAGCACAGCCTCAGAACAACACCTGGTAGGTTCAGAAGCATCAACGAGAAGACGGGGAACGTGGGATTTAACAGAGAGCCATGAACTTTACTAACAAACCCCCAGACCTTCAAGTGCACCGACCACACCTGGTTTTGAATCTCTTGCGTTCACAGAAGGAAGCCAACAAGCTAATAACACGTTTAGCTGCAGTTTATCATCAACGCTGTAAAGCTGAAGAACTCGTGGACCAGCTCTAAACGAATTGCGAGACACGTGAATGAGCAGGCAGAAACGAGCCAATCACTGGCTCCACAGTTTCACTGATGACACTGAGGGGTAACTGCCCAAGTGAACAGGACCTGGTCAACAAACTTAGTTTTTTTCTGACAATGGGTCTCTGGAATAACGAGGAGTCTCACTTAGAGCAGCGACCCAGGAATCAATCTCAGAGGAAGTGGCTCAAATAATGGTGTCACGGAGCAGGTTGGAGACTCAAACAAAGGCACGGCCGGCAGGAATATCAAACAACACACTTATTTACAATATGAATATTTACACAGGGTCACGAGTAAAGGTGAAGGGTGAGCTCATGACGGATTACACCAAGCTGATTTCTCCTGAGGTAGACCACAAGGGGAAACACACAACCAGGGAAACCGAAACAGGACAAAATAAAAGAAATGCAAACAACCAGATGGACCTAATGCTACAAAACCAGAATACATGGACAAGGCTGAGCTCACTAGGACCAGCTAGAAAAGTCGAGGGCAAGACGAAGCTAGAAATGCACACACATTAACACGATAAACACGCCGACACAGCAAATCTAAATCTCTGAGGGAAGGTGGATGGACGAGGTGGTGGCGTGGCTGGAATGGCAGGATGCAGGAGCCAGGAGGAGATTCCAGGAGGTGACTTCAAACAGGACCAGGTTGGATCTGGCCGGACAGGAACGGAGGTTCTGGCAGGAGGCAGAGGAACACACATGGTTTTGGGATGGAGGGACACAAACACACTGAAGGATGGACGGGTTGATGGTCTTCACAGAGACCGTGCTCTCACACAACCCACCTGGACATGATGACTCTGTCACAGGAGACTCATTAATGGAAAACAAACAACAAAACTACGTCCATATCAGAGCAAACCTGTCCATGGACGACCTCTGAACCTTCTCCACACTGAAGTCATACATGATGGACATGTCACCAAACACCAACTTCTGGAACCACTAGAGAACATGTGCACATGAGGAACATTTAACTGTATCGCTGACTCCATGACCGTCATTCAGAAAAATTAGTTTAGCAAGAAGCAGAAATCTGTGACTGCCAGATACTCAGCAGGACCATCAGAGACCATCTGATCTGCTGCTGACACACTGGTGCCTGAACATGCAGGAGAACTTCAGAGGGCCTCAAAGAGCCAGAGCTGTCAATCAATTCATTTAATTGCAGAAAAATAATCACTTTTGATTGATAATCATTAACTGCAGCTTCTGTCGGGGTTAGCGTGACGACATGCTGTCTGATTAATTCATTGATTTTGGGGAATTCTAAACGATGTTATTCATTCATGGGACTCTGCTTTTAAGATCCGCCGCTCTAACGTGAACTTCATATCTGTTTTTTTTTTCCTTTTCTCTTCAGTCAAGTCAAAAGCCAGTCTACCAAACAATACCCATAATGCAACAGAAGACAGAACTCCAAGTATCATGTAGCGAAGCGTCTCTCCATTACTGAGTCACGCCCGAGCGAACTCACGATGAGCGCCGCGATGTGACGAGACGAGGGTGCATTTGATCAAATTAGTGAGCCGGTGAGCAGATCTGTGGTTGGCTGCCCTCGTAGCCACGGGGAGAGGTAGCTGCTGACACTTTGATCTTCCAATTAGGTGTATTTAGAAACGGTAAACATGTAACTAGAGAGATAATGAGCCTTCCTGCTCCCCTCGCTCTGTCCACAGGCACAATGAATTATAGAGTCTAATTTGGCAGTTAAATAAATATGAAGCGCTCAAGTGTGACAGTAGAGCCTGTGTGAACACACCAGGTCCTGTTGTTGTTGTTGTTCCCATCATTTCTCTCCTTTGTTGTCTACTTAAGTTTACACTCTGACAAATGTGAGGACTGTTCAACGGTGACAGCCATGACTAAGACGTGTGTGAACTCGTCTGGAGTTTTCCGGAGGACTCGGCTGCTCCTGATCAACTTGTTCGCACATGAATGACAGAACATTTGAACTGTGTTTTATGAAGCAGCGAAACATCAGCCAGCAGTAAATCCACAGAGTGTTGATGCTCTGCTGAGAGGCGCTCTCGCCTTTAAGCTTCTGAAAATGAGAAGTCTGCCCTGCTGAAATAAAAAGTTGGATTTGAAACCAACAGAACGTGACTTTAGGCGTATCAGCACACTGAGGGCTCACAGCTAGGACCCGGCTAATGCTAGCTAACAAGGTTTAGTTTTATTAGTGTCTAACTAGCATTACTGACATGAATGTAACATCCAGAGTGTCTCAGAGAAACACAAACTCATTTCTTTAGTATGTACAAATGTTAAGTGTCTGAAGCAGCTACATGGAATTAGACAAAAGCCCGTCTCCTAGAAATTATCTGCATGTATTTGAAAATTCTCCTCCAAATTATGACTTGGTGGAGCCACGATCGCTGGCTGTTGAAGCGCCACATTTACAAACTCAGTGGAGTTGGTTGGCGTCCCAGTCA
>NW_007578728.1:71355-104808 GCF_000690725.1 Stegastes partitus
AAACTAAACTAAACAAGAAACTCCAGGGTTAGTAACGAAGCAGGAGGGAAGAGGCAGGAACTTAGCAAATATGTCAGTCGGCTAAGTTTTCACTTAGTTTTGTTTCATTTTGTGGCTTTAGTTTTACTCACTGTTTGGAGGACTGAAGCAGAACTACGTGGTGAGGTTTGGGCCCTAAAGCTGCCTGATTAAAGCAATAAAACCATGATTATCAATAACCACGTAAAGCTTGACTCTCACACAGAAGAGTGCCTTCGTGTGTGTGTGTGTGTGCAACTACACCTAACACACACACACACACACACACACACACACACACACAAGTAAAAGTGAACTCACTATAAAGTCGGTCCGTGTCCACATTGGCTGCCTCTCAGCTTCCACTCCCACACCTTTCCTCTTACCTTGAAACATGATATAACTTACCAAACACTGCTGTGCCAGCGAAGCCTAATTAACTGCCAGCTTAATTAGACAATTTACTGAGTAATTAGCAGCTAATTAGCAACACCTCTGTCTCATCTTTAGAAGCCGACAGCCTTGCTTTCTCCTGTCACACTTATTATCTGTTCAAACTGTCAAGACTTACACTGGATTCAAAACGCAACGAGAAAAGAGGAAGAAGACGAGACTTTAAATGTGTTGTTGTGATATGTCCTCAAATCTCTGTTTCTGTATTAATATAACTGATTACAAGATGATGCTCAAGTAACTTGATTAAATCAGCTCAAGATCTGGTTTTCAAGAACAACCTGAGAACTTTTTAAAAACACATAAAAGTGTGTTTATTTATATAGCATCTTATACATACAGGATGGTTAAAGTAGTTCACACATAAAGATAAAGGATAGTCCACACTGCAGTCATAAAAGCATTAAAACTTTTTGCTTCGACACAGACTTTGTTTTTCAGATGCTATGAATGCGTTACAGCTTTGTGGCTACGAACATTTAGAGTCTCGACAATGACTCCACTGACATTCCTAGTTTTTAGTGGCCTGGATTCAAGGTGAGCCCTTACTGCAAGAAGGAATCTTAGTCTGAGAATGAACAATGAACACTTAAAAAAATGTACCAAATAAGTGGGATGTATTAAAATATGTTATTTTTAACAGCCGTCTAAAAACAAACTATCGTCAGGAATATGATCATCAATGACAGCTGAGCCGACAGAAACTTTCCTGAAGCTAACTTCTGCTGACAGCTGAAAAGCTTGGACTGGGATGTACTGGGGAAAAACCCATCTGCCGTCACACTCAGAACTCAGGTACATGTCAGAAATAGCAGCATTTTTCTTAACCAGACGTACTCTGTGGTGCTGTATCAGAACCAAAGAACAGTCCGACTGCACTTTGTCATGATGGTTTGTGTGTCTTTGAACCAATGACATTGTCTTGGGTGCTGTTGACCACATCTGCAGAAACAGTATCTGCAATATTAGCGTCCAGGGAGTTGCTTTGGTGGAATATTTGCATGCAGGGAGGTGTGCGTCCTCATTGAAATCCCTACAGCTCACCTAGCTGAGCGGGCGACCCATGAACACAGCAGCGGTCGTGGGTTCGACTCCCGCTGCAGGTCTCTCCCGGTTCTTCTCCCCCCTTCCCTGTCTATCTCACAGTAAATGCAAAAGGCCCAAAACAAAAGGTTAATTCACCAGACCTGCCTTATTGACTGACTTTCATTATTTAGCGGTTGCTGTTGCCAGGGTGTCGGGCTGATGTTTATCATACCGGAGGGGATTTTAAAAGTGACAGCAGATGGAGAGGAGACAGACATCTGAAAAGCATGGATGTGATGCTCATACGACCAGTGAGTGAACAGGTGTCAGTCCCTCTGTTGTGTTACCTGTGTTTAAATCGTTCCTCGGCCTCCGTTCTTCACTCCATTTGTCCATTTTTAAGTTCTCATCTGAACCAGTGGGCAACACTGAAGCATTAAAAGCGGCGCAGTAAGATGAAAATTAGCAGTGCTATACAGTGAAGTGTTGCTCTGTCGGAGGTTGTCCTTGTAAGTGTGATTATAGTGCAGCAAAATAACCTCGACAATAAGAACTGTGCTTCACTCTCAACGTGAGACCTAATCAAGTCATTCTGAAGAGAGAAAAAAAAAGGACGTTAAAATGTAAAATGGCACTCGGAGAAAAAAAGAAATGTGGGGAGCAGGTTTGTTGATCAGAAAAACAGATATTAAAGAAAGAGGCGACCTTTCCACCACAGTGAACACTGATCTAGGATTTACACAGAAGTTCAGGTAAAATTAAGATGAAATATTTCAGATTCTGCACAATTTCTCAATCAGCAACCAACCAGAAGCAGACTAGCGTCGTTGACCATGTTAGCTCATCTGTCTGATGGTCCAGGTGATGCTGCTCGAGCTGCTTTTAGCTAAAACAACCTGCAGCCGTTGCTAACCTGTTAGAAATAACAGAACGTTGCTCATGAGGTAGCACTGTGACAGTAGAGGTTGTGTTTTACAAATTCAAGTTGAAGTGATGGCATTTAGCCGATATTGTCAAAAGTAATGAAAAAGCTTGTGTTAAGTTCAAAATGAAAACAGAATAGAAGCATCTGTTCTTACACTCCTGGACCAGTTGTAATTATAAACCAACAAACCCGACATGTACAGTATATATAGATATATATAAGTGTAGATAAGACTTATGTAAAGCTGTGTTGCTTGTTGCACTTCTTTGTCCACATGCTGTCTAACGATGTGAGGATGTGACCTGTTGCTCTTGAAGAAAACTGCTGATATTGTCGCTTATTTAACAGCGTTGCTAGTTAGTTCTTAGGTCTTCACAAAGCCAAGAGTTGTGTGTCAGTGATAATGACTGTATGTGGAAAGAGTGCACGTGGTGTCTGTGCACATGTGATGTACAGATGTAGGATTAACCAACCATAGCTGGCTGTAAGAGACGGCAGATTTCCATCCATCCTCTGCAGCTCTGGAGGCCTTAAAGCCTCCTGCTGGAGACAAGGTCCACAGTGATGAGCAGAGCAGAAGACACCAGATGATACCAGATGTAGGAGTTGAGTTTGTGTCGTTTAGACACAAGCAGGTCAATCAGAAAGCACAAGTAAACAGTATTTCTCAGTAAAACATCGTATTAGATCAGCGTTACAAGATCTGATTATACAGAAGTCAAAGGGATGTACAAGGTGTCTGTGGTCATCAGGAACAGTTAGAAATTAAATGACACCTTAAAATGTCTGCTGGTGTATCGATATACCACAACATACAAACAAAAACAAACAAAAACACCACATTTCATGACGTCACCACAGTTTGAGTTTAGACGCTAGAATAGAAATCACAAGTTGAACTAATTACTCGTCAGCGTGGCTTCCAAGTGTTTGCAAATTAAACTTGGACTGAATCTCAGACGCTGAGCAGTGCAGCTCTGGAGGGTTCTGCTGATGTCTCACCATTCAGTTGGTTAGGGCAAGTAAAAAAAAGAAAAACAAAAATCTGAATGTCATTTTACACAAACCGCAGAAGCCCAGCAAAGAGTTATTAAAATAGACCGGGATGCTTTTAGGGCAGCAAAGAGCCAAAACAAAGAAAATGTGTCGACGCACTGATTGAAGCCTCCATCAGTGATTCAGTTCATTTCTCTGTCTGCATGTGAGCCACCACCAACCACCACTATGAACCTTCTTACACCTCTGCCTCCAACAGCAGTCTGAAAGCAGCTAGTGGCCACTAAATGGTGACAGGTAAATGTGTTCCTGAAGTCTTCCACATCAGGTTTGGCAGAAATCTTGATCCCATATAGAAGTCAGCCTGGTCAGACTGTGGCTCGAGCAGCTAGAACCACAGGATCATCGACATGGAGTCGACTAGCTGGACACTAGCTGGTGATGCTTCGTGTCCGAGCCCAGTTTGTGAAGGAAATCTTGACTGATGATGATTTCCCCACAGCTTGAATCAAGACCACAGTCCTCAGGAGCAGCGTTTGGTTCTTCTAGTTTAGAAAATCCACTTGAAAACAACTTAAACATTTTCTTATATGTGAATGCGAGGATGTTAAGGAAGTCTTCATGAAGGAGCCAGAGCTCACCTCATTGGAAGCAGCACTCGTCAATGAAGCCAATCAGCGATAACACACCTGCTCGTTGTTATGCTGCCGCCAGCAACATGGAAACTCCCCACAAAAGTCACAGCTCCAGTCAGTGTGCAAGTGGCCCAGTCTCCAATTACATGTGTGAAGTCTCCTCACATTACTGCACACACACACACACACACACACACACACACACACACACCAGCCCGAGCGCTGAGCAGAGGTTAACGAGGCCTGTCTGCACCTTGATCTATCCCAGGTACAGCTGCTGATGTGGCTGATGTGATGCGTCGGCCCGACTGTGTCACACACTGACATTCATCTGGAGATTTGGTAATTAGCCTGCACTGACACACACACACACACACACACACATACACACACACACGGATCTTCTGCTACGTATCAATCAAGGCTTCTAACAGTTGGGTAATTGGATACAACGTGAGGAAATATGTACTTGTCAGTGGAAGAGAAGAAAGATGGGAGGTGGAGGAGTGAAGATACATGAACCTCTGAGAAGATATGGAGCTCAATGTGGACGTGTGTGTGTGTGTGTGTGTGTGTTTCCTTTACTAAACAGAATATTAGTTCTAATTAACATTGTGTCCCCTCCACCCACCCCCACTTCTTTTTGTTATCGCTCCGTCTGTAAACTAATTAACAAGAATTTCTGTGTTCCTTTGTTTCCAGCAGGTGACGCCCCGCTGGGTCTGGACCAGTAGTCTCACTGGGACACAGCGGGCACTTTAATGGGGGGTCATAGCTGCTACAGAAACCTGTCGGTCAGATAACATGTTGATGTGAACAATACATACAGGTGAAGACATTTTGATTTGTGAAGAAGAAAACACAAACGGTAAAACCAAAGTGAATCAGTCCATGATGCTGCTCAAGCAGATACGTCAGTTTGAACATGGAATTGGTTTTTATCCATTTGGATTCAATTTCCACCTTGAAAACTTGCACTGGGCTGCAGGTGTCTCGGTGGTTAGCACCGTTAGCGCCTCACAGCTAGAAGGTCGCCGGTTGGCGTCCCGGTGAGGACACCCGGGATCTTCCTGCGTGGAGTCTCCATGTTCTCCCCGTGCAGCGTGGGTTCTCTCCGGGTTCTCCGGCTTCCTCCCACAGTCCAGAAACATGCTGAGGTTAATTGGTGATTGTAAATTGTCCGTAGGTGTGAATATGAGTGTGCTTGGTTGTCTGTCTCTAAGTGTAGCCCTGTGATAGACTGGTTACCTGTCCAGGTGAACCTGCCTTCACCCTGAGTCAGCTGGGATAGGCTCCGCCCCCCATGACCCTAGTGAGGATGAAGGTGTAGAGATGATGGATGGATGGTAAATCTTGTGCTTATTAGGTACGTAGCACTTTTGAAAAATACTAAATACTCAACTCAGCGAACAATCATTGAGGTAATTAAGAAAACTGTTGATTGTTGAAGCAAAGTTAATTTTTCTAACTCAAGCTAGTTTGTTGGTTGAACATAATTTCATCAGAAAAAAAAAAAACTGAAGCAAACTGTTGCATTCACTGATTTATTTTTTTGTTTGGTTGATTCACCAACACATTATTTTTCAGATTGCTCCGACACTGCAGGTGGGATCACGTCCTGCCTTTTACACCTGCACCTCCACCTGAACTGGGAAGGAGTCCCGGTGCGCTGGGCCTTGATCATACATGACATGCATGCTGGATGTGGACCACACTCCCGACTTTTTAAGTTAAGCTGATATCTGCTACAGATTATAATGGTTCTGGTTGCACCACACCTCCTGCACCGAGATGCTGCACCATGACCCAGTGTCCTCACCTGTTCATAGGACTTTACAATAAGAATTAAAATAAAAACTAATAAATCCAGTCTTGTATTTATTATTGTGGCTGACCTGCTGGGTCAGGCCGGTTACGGTTACTTTATGTTCTCGTTATGCTTCGCTATCTTCCGTGCTAATAAATCACTTCAGCTTACTGGCAGCTGCAGACCGGCGTACGCTGACCGCGCCCCACTCTCACCCTCCACCCCGTCCGTCCAGTTTAAACGCTGTACCAGAACAATAGCAGGTAGGAACCAACATCTGGGACTGAGAGCAGGGCGAGAAGTAAACATGGAACCACAAAACATCTGACTAAATAGTTAACGAAATAATACGTACGGCACAACAAAGATTAATACCAAAATAACAAACCAATTAAACAAATGAATATAATTACACACAACTCTAAAGTCCCATTATTATGACTGTGGTGTAATGTGCTGCCTTTCATCTTTGTTCAGTCGGATTTAAAACGTAATTCACACAGAATTAATAAAACATTCTGATATTTAGTGATTTCTTTGTTCAATAATAGGCAAACATGAGTCTATAATTTAGAGATTCCTCCATGTGCACACAGCAGATATTAAAAAAAGGATCACAGAAAGGTCCCTGGGGTTTAGGCTGGGAGAGTGTGTGTGTGTGTGTGTGTGTGTGTGTGTGTGTGTGTGTGTCAGGCTGCGCTGCCTCATTCATGTTGACATTAAGAACTTTCCCTTTATCTTCCTTCCCCCCGTGGGAGAAGAGGCCCTGCAACAATATGAGGCAGCTTAGCTCGCAGCACACAATAAAGAATAATACGATTCCTGTTTACTGGGATCTCAGCAGCTACTTCAGCCGCCTCCCCGCCCCCACTCAGCACACATCACCCCCGGCCCGCCAGCCAGCGGCGGCAACAGTATATTAGACAGGTATCTGGCATCTACAAATGTCAGAGAGAGGAGCAGGGCTGGCGTTTGATGAGGCGGGGACGGAGGGAGGAGTGAAGGAAGCCCAACATACGCTCAGGTTTCACAGCTAAAGCGGCAAAGTTCACAAAAACGCGTCTGGAGGGCGTCGTGAGAAAAGCCAAGCAGCTGCTGAACTCCATCCAGCGTTAGAGAGCAGTGAATGGCTTTTCTCATGCAAACAGGAAAACACCAAACTCATGCACAGCAGCACAGCAGAGCCTCGTGGTCACGCTACATGTAAACCAACATGTCTGCCGTCGTGTCAGAGGCAGCATCAGCCAATCAGGAAGAGGTCAGAGCACAAACTGAGGCCATCAGCATCCCACAGGAGCACAAACAGAATGGAAGACAAATAAAAGAGCATGTAGAGAGGATCAGATGAAAACCAGCCCAAACGGACATTTATATTAGTATATTAGTATTTTATGTTGTTGGTATTAATCGTGTGTTCCAGTTGGATTCAAGGCAGCTCAGTGAACAGACTGGACACCTCTGCAGCTCACTGAGTGCTCCGTCAATTACACTTTTATATCCTGCAAAGAGCTTTTAGTTTGGCTTTACTTCAGGTTCTGAGGCTTTCTGACACACGGAGCATCTTCAAGTCAGGAACGCGATGGTGAGAGTCGGTGTGTAAGATCTCCTCTGAAGGCTGTTCAAAGCTCCAGCTGATACCAACCTTTCTGTTCTTCACAGGTTCTGATTCTGACTTCTGTGAAAACGGAAACACCTCCATCCTGGAGAACACTGTTGACCTGCTGTCAGCTCCTTCATTCACCATGCAGATGATGTTCTACTCATCTACAACGACTCCTCGGTCCACCAGCTTGAATCCAACTGTTGGTTTTGTCAGACCAACCACTTGTGTTATCCCTTTGCTATGTGTCCTGCATGGTCACCTTTTTAGGCCTCCTTTGGATTTTTCCGGTTGAGATTCATGCTGAAATTGCAAATATGAACCGACCAGAGGCCACAGACCTGCACAACTGTTGATCAAATGTGGCAACAGCATCACTGATCAACATCAGTACCCATGAATTTAACAAGTTTTAGTCGACATCAAATCACTGAAGTGTCCGTCGTTGAGGCCTCTCCTGAAGATGCAGCCGAGCAGCTAACTGTAGGAGCAGTAACTGGATGACTTGGTGTGAGCATCACCACCATTTCATGAGCATCCATGTGACAGCAGCAGAGACAACAGAAAAGAGGTGAGGCCTCAGGTCTCATACAGCAGCAGCGTACGGTCATGACTTTAATGGTCTTAGGCTTGCTAGGTTTTTGAAGTATTGCATTTTTGTGTTTGTGCAGGTAAACATCATAGCCCAAAGTCAGAAAGTGGATAACCCACGTCGTGTTGCATGCGTAGATCTTAGCCCAGTGCTGGACCACTACCGATGCAGGAACACCTTCAGATAAACACCAAACACAAGTCACTCAGTCACTCTCCTGTCGTTTCCTCTGGAAGCGCTTTAACTGTGTCACAAAGCCAGTAAAGTTCATTCTTGACTCTGGGTCGGTGAACTCCATCATCATCCGTCCATTTTCTAGACCCACTGATCCTGAGGAGGGGCTGGATCGTATCCCAGCTGACTGGACAAAAGGCTTCAGACAGACCGTCACACGGGATTATGGGAGAAAACCCAGGCAGAGGGGAAACATGCAAACTCCACATGGAAGCGTCCTGCTGTGCCTCCTTCAACCCCATCATGATGGCCGTATACCAGTCATCCACCACCGCCTCGCCCTGCATGGTGGTGGTGACAGGAAGTGTTCAACGTGTCCTCCACCTTTACAGGTGTCAGGCTGTTGCTGCCACTCTTGTCTCCTGTTGCTGGCAATAAGTTGGATAAACCAAACCTGTAACGCTATGTTGACATTTAATTGTGCCAAGCCTGCTATAAAAAACATGTTAACAGATGACTGGCTGGTGAGGAGAACATCACAGCACACATTAGTCCGTAGCGGAGATGCTAGCATTCATTATGTGTACAGGAATATAACGAGATGTCCTCCATGTAAACCACATTTAAATATGTTGCACATCTTTGTGGACACGATGCATCTCTGTGTTCGGTCAGCGTCCTTTAACTGGTTTTCTTAGAAGACACTCAGTCAGCCACAATGCAGCAGCGTGTTTGGACACACTCCGCTCAGCACACTCCCTTCCAGCAAAGGTGTCGTTTTCATTTTCTGTTTCAGCGACTGCCCCTGTGTACGTTTCCTCGTGCTGCCACGCATGGCTGGATATAGACCTTGTCATTAAAATGCTGAGGAATCTTTGTATAATTTCTTGGCAGCGAATCAACGAGCGCTGTCGTACCTAATTCCTGGGGTTACGTTTCTGTGCTGTAGTTATTTATGAGCTCCTCAGCGAGGTTAGCCAAGCACGCAGACAAAAAGCTGTTTCAATGCCAGACAAGAGCGCTGCGAGAGGAGGTGAACAGAGACGTCGTTTCCAAAACATTTCAACTGGTGACAGCTGAATGTTGGCGACTGCAGGCCCCCTGGCATTTCTAATAATGCCCCTCTGTTCTATTTACATTTTTTTCCTGCTGGTGTTTTCTTTCCTTCTCCTCCCTCTCTCCCTCCCTCCATCCTCTGCCCGTCAAATGTGTCCATGGAGACAGAAGCCGAGCGCCTGTCATGTTCGCAGCGTGACGCCTCCTTGCTCATTATGCACCGGTGACATCATTACAAAAGCAATCACAGGGCTGTGATAAACGGCAGGCTAATTAAAAAGACAGGCTGACGAGCTAACTAACAAATGTGTATGCTGAGCCCACATCTGACACTCACACAAAATCATGCTGGCAAACAGCGCTGCTGCGTTCTTCTTGTTTTTGTTGCTAACGTCTGCAGCCGTCGTTTGTCAGAAGGCTTCGTGTTCGGCGTGGACGTACGGCGTCACTACGGAGCTGCTGCTGGACATTCTGATATCTGATGCTGATTTACTCTGAATAAAATAAACTATGTATGTTTCAACCTCATTAATTAATCTGAGCCTTTTTGCAACTCGGTTACATTAACCCTGTTTTTATCATATTTCATCTATCAGATGCTGACACCTCGTTAAAATTAGCCGTCATTAGCTGTGACGCTAACTCTAGCCTACATGATGGGGCATTATGTAACTGCCCTCTTGTGGCTAATCAGTGCCACAGGAAGCACCTTATTTACCACATTTAAAACTAATTTAGCCAAGTTTGAAAACTGTGTTTTTTGGTTAAACTTATTATTATTGTTTTTTACTAATATTGTAAAATGAGCGTTAGCTGGAAGACAGAAGGACATAAGGTCTTTACTCTCTAATGAAAACGTACCAGAAGTGAGGAAATGAGGAAGTAATTCCCAAAATCCCTGAATCATGACTGTTGCACATCATATGATGTTAACGGTCACAAACTCTAGTTAAGAAAAATTCATTTTTGGGGGTGAATTCAGGAGTTCTGAGTATTTATATACATTTTTCTAATTTCTATTTCTGCTTGATGCAGATTATCTGCAAAAGTGAGGAAATAAAAGATGAAAAAGTAAAAGTGAAGTAAAGTTCAATCCGATTAGTCTTTATCAGACAGAACTTCAGCATGACGGCGCATCTGATCACCATCATTCAGGATTTTTTTCCGGCCACATTTCTTCCTTGAAGATGATGGGTCCCCACTATCCTTCCAGTTTTTAATAATGCGTTGGACAGTTCTTAACCCAATTTTAATAGTTTCTGCAATCTCTTTAGATGTTTTCTCTGCTTGATGCATGCCAATGATTTGACCCTTCTCAAACAGACTAACATCTTTTCCACGACCACGGGATGTGTCTTTCGACATGGTTGTTTAGGAAATGAGAAGCAAGTCATTGCACCAGTTGGGGTTAAATAACTTGTTGCCAGCTGAAAGATAATCGCCCATGCAGTAATTATCCAATAGGAGGCTCGTACCTATTTGCTTAGTTAAATCCAGATGGCGACTTTTTTTTTGGCCAGGCAGTGTATTTTTCATTCATTCATTCATTCATTCATTCATTCAACTCAGATGAATTGTGGCCAAAGGGGGCTGTACAGAGTATGAACATCCAGGCTGCTGATAACTGTGGAACACATGATCTGATGTAAAAGAATTATTTTTTAATGTGGGATTTTTTTCACACTGAATAAATGAACTTGAATTAAAGGTTGAATTTTCCTCTTTTTTCCATTGTGATTCTACATTATTTAGAAAAACACTGAATTTATCTTAAATGATTATGGAGGGCGCTGGATATTGTTTATTTCCATTACTCCATATGTAGAGCATAAATGTCATGTAGCTGTACATGCATATGAGAAATTTAATTTAACAAAAGCTCATTTATTTGTCGTTAAAGACACACAAAACATTTTTGTATTTTAATTTTAAAATCTCTGATCATTGTGTGCAGCACTGCTGGCTTCATGCACGTCAGCCATCGTCAGCATTTCATCAGGCGGGCCGACAGGGTTGAAGCTGTTCAGACACCCGACGGCCTCGGTGGTTCTGAAACACCCTGAACAGCCCAGTGCCCGGTTCAGCTCTAAACCTTTCATTCCCCTGCTCATTAGTTTCAGTGCCAGTGTAAATCCTTCATGTCTTCATCTGTTTAGGTGGTGTTATCTGAACAGTGGGCGGTTAAACCTCCAACAGGTGAAGGAAAGGATGAGGAGGAAAGAAACAGGTGACTGTGCATGGAAAGATGGGAAAAATAAAGACGCAGCAGCTGATTCAAGATTAAAAGAAAAAGACAAAACTCACGACAATCTCAGATCAAGCTGACTTTTCATGAGCCTGAACTCATTTCCAGTGTAGCTCCTTATCCAGTCTTTTAATTTATTATGTTTTTACTGCATCTAAATACGTCACTGAAATATCAGAGTATGTCCCACTACTGATATAATATAATATAATATAATATAATATAATATAATATAATATAATATAATATAATTGCAGAGCTGTAGATGTTCTTATGAAACTCGAGCCCGTAAAGCTTCTGCATGTGTCTCTTGAGCGGCCTCCAACATCAGAGCAAAGGTAAACAGCCTTACATGTACGTTATACGTCCAAATGCATCAGTGTGCTAATTACAGACGTCTGTCACAGCGTTAGCATCCAGCACTGTTAAACTGCAGCGTTCTCTACAGACACATAGACTAAATCCTGTGTGTTGCTGTTCACAGCTCCACCTATGGAGGCCATATTTTCATTAGTTGGCGGAGTGAGGATATTAAAGCTTAGGAGGTTTTAGGTATCATAAGGCCCTGAGTCTTTTGACCTTTTCAGCGCACGTCGCTGCTGTTGTCTTTGGGTGTGAGGGAATTAAAGGATCACTCGGGGATAGCTTGTCTAATCTAATCAGTGTGAAACAGGGAGAGGAGTTCCTGAGGTGTGGGAGGCTGCAATATGAGCTGTGGGACTATATATACACCCTCTTTAGGTCTCTGCAAAGGGCATTCCTTAATCAACTAACTGTAGAGAGGAGGTGTCACTGGAGGTGAAAATCCAATTTTAAATATTCTTATGATCGGCTCCAGGCGTTGTCTGCTCGCTCAATTATCACACTTGTTTGTTCTGACTTCTGGATTCCACAGGATTCAGGAACCTGTGAATTATGTGGGTTTTTTTTATCAGGGTGAAAAAGACAAAGAACAAGCAAGGACTTAGAGAACTGATCAGGTAGAAGTGATCAGAATCTGCTGGTAATGTAAAGTGTCTGGCTAGGATGCTATAGGCTAACATGTGCCACCACAACAGCTTCAGTGCACCTCGGCTTTAATCCTACTAGTTTCTGGAACTCCAGGATGGAACGCCATTTCTCCAAATATATGTTCCCTCAGGTGTAACTGACTGGTGGTAACAAGTCAGTGGAGAACATCCCTAATTGGTATTCCATTGGGTTTAGCTTCAGTGATCGCAAAGGTCATAGCATACGATTCACATCATTTTCATACTCATTAAAGCATCCAGTGACCCCTGGTGTCCTGTGAATGGGGACACTGTCATCCTGGACTTAAATGTTTCATCATTGAGTAACAGTGATCACTCAGAGCCACTTCATATTGATTCGCAGTGACCCTTACCTCAAAGCATGCTAGCAACATCTGTCACACATCCATGTGTACCGACCATGTAACACTGCTGATGCATGTGGGTGGAGGTAGTGTGACATAAAATCTAAAGCAAACCTCTGCTTTTATGTCACTGTTGTGTTTTGATCCCAAATGTTAACATTTAAAGTAAAAAACATCAGTTGTACAGACAGGAACTGTATGTGTGACGGTGAAGGTGAATGACACTGGTGATCTTGAAGAAGTAAAGGTGGTGCCGCTGCCCAGAGGGCCTCCACCCACGGGGCCTCCACCCACGGGGCCAGAAATTAGGTTTAGTTTCGATGTTCACTGGGCAGTAGGTCTGGGGGCGCTGCTCCCTGGTGGCATAGACCAGCTATGGGGATGTGGAACATCACCTCACTCATGGGGAAGGAACCTGAGCTGGTGCAGGAAGTGGAGCATTACTGACTAGGGCTCACCTCCACGCACAGCAAGTGTTCTGGAACCAAACTCCTGGAGAGGGATTGGACTCTCTTCTTTTCCGGAGCTGTCCAGGGGGACAGGCGCTGGGCGGGTTGGGGACATGGGATCAGAGTGGGTGATGTCCAAAGCTTTCATTGCAGAAGTGGCTGTTAGGAACTTCAGCCAGATGGTGCCTGTCACAGGGCAACCCAAAAACCCACTGGTGGACATCAGTGGTGATGGAAGCCATCAGGCTGAAGAAGGAGGTTTTCAAGAACTGCTGACCCAGATTGGGGATGGTGGAAAGAACACTTTGAGGAACTCCTGAACCCAGAAAACACATCCTCTACTGAGGAGGCAGAGCCTGACGACTCGGGGGAGTCTTCGTCCATATCTGTGGTAGAGGTCACCAAGCTGGTTAAGAAGCTCCTTGGTGGCTGGGTGGCCCGGTAGCTTCACAGGTTGAGCGGGCGACCCTTAAACAGGGGGTGTAGTCTCCAATGAGTGGCCATGGGTTCGAATCGGGTCAACGACCATTTGCTGCAGGTCCTTCCCCGACTCTTCTCCCTACTTTCCTGTCTTCCTCTCTCCACTTACCAATTTAATAAATAATATTTTTTTTTTACAAAAGTCCACATGTGTTTTGTGGATTTGAAGAAGACCTGCGACCATGTCCCCTGCGGGGCTCTGTGGGGGGTACTGCAGGAGTGTGGGGTACTGGGCTGGCTGATACGAGCCATTCGGTTCTAAAGTGAGAGCTGTGTCTGCATTGTCTGGCGGGTGTTGGACTCCGTCAGGGCTGGCCCTTGTCTATGATCACCAGTTTGTGGTGTTCAAGGACAGGATCTCAAGGTGCAGCCAGGATAAGGACGGTGGTTCTCTGCTGAAACTGGTGGGTCGCTCCGTCTGAGGTGGGGGAAGTTGCTTCCCCAAGAAAAGGAGTATAAGTATCGTGGGATCTTGTTACGGAGTGATGAGAAAATTGAGCATGACATGGACAGGAGACTCTGCATGCAGGCATTATGCTAGACCATCATGATGAAGGGGTTCACCAGTCCAGCTACATTCCAACCCTCCCCTATGGCCCTGAGCGCTGGGTAGTGACCGAGTACTGAGATGAGCTTCCACTGCAGGGTGGCTGGGCTCAACGTATAGGAGTCACTGAAAACTCAAGACTGTCATGAGAACTTGGTCTTTACAAGTGCATGTAAACTTTTGTTCACCACAGTTTCTTTTTTATCTGCTGGTAAGTTAGTCAATCAGTAAAACTCCAGGCATGTCTTGAGGACATAAAGACCTGGACAACCTGTACATTTTCTGCCTCTAGATTCAGTCAAAACTAAAGTTAATGTATTTGGCCCTAAGCACCTCTGAAACACACTATTAAACCAGACAGTCACTCTCGATGGCATTGCCTTGGCCTCCTGGACTGTTGTGAGGAACCTTGGAGGTGTTGTTGTTCCGGATATGTCCTTTAACTCACAGCTGGACAGCCTTCACCTGAACAAGACTGTGAAAATCAGGAGCATCCTGTCTCAGTGTGAAGCTGACAAACCAGTCCATGCATTTAGAACTACTAGGCTCGACTGTTGTGATTATTATCAGGATGTCCTCATGATTCTCTTAAAAATGGGCTGATCCAAAATGCTGCAGCCAGAGTTCTGACAGGAACCAGTACCAGAGATCATGTTTCTCCTGTATCAGCTTCTCTCCATTGGCTTCCTGTAAAATCCAGGATAGAATTTAAATCCTGCTTCTAACATATAAAACCCTTACAGAGCAGCTCCATCTCACCTTACAGACCTTATGGTATTGGATCATCCTAACAGAACCCTTCGCTCTCAGACTGCAGGTCTACTGGTGGGTCCAGAGTCTCCAGAACCAGAATGGGAGGCAGAGCCTTCAGCTATCAGCTCCTCTGTTGTGGATCAGCTCCCAGTCTGGGTTCTGGAGGCGGACACCCTCTCTACTTTAAGGGCAGGATTAAAACTTTCCTTTTTGATAAAGTTTAAAGTCAGAGCTGCTCAGGATCACCTCCAGTCCTGCTCGCGTGGGACCGATGTTATTACCAGACCTCGTATAATTAATGAACTTCCCAGCAACCTCATTTGAAAGGCATTTGCACAAGGGCGATATAATACACTAGAAACACCTGCTGTATCAAAAGAAAGGTGAGCAAACACATACGCCACTGAGCAAGAGTCAGTAATTGCTCCGGGTTGGGCAACCATCACAGAGACCCCCGGATGATTATATTCATGTGGATTAATCAAATTATCTCTGGGATCCGAAAAGAATTTAATGAGCCAGACCTCCACTTCTGTCTCCACCTGCATTCAACTCCATGGATCCGTTCAGTCGTCAAAAAGCTCCTGTTGACTCCGGTGTTCATGATGGTTTCATTGACTTTAGCCTTGTTTCTCAAGCTAAACCTCCTGACTAAGCCCTTACCGGACCCAAAGGACATTTCATTGCACAGTCCTCATTATTTTTGTTATCTCCTCACCTACGTCTTCAGTTGTCTTAAATCGTCCTTGATTACAACTGCACAGCCCCCACACTGACTGGTCCACCAGAGTTGTGGCTGTCCTTTTTCACTGCTCCTCTGGTAACCACAAGCTCCACCCCGGCGTCTTCTTCTCTCGCCAGTTGTCTCCAGTAGAGAAGAACCACTATTAGAGGTGGTCCTGCCCCTCCAGGAGTGGAGGCCCAGGCTGGAAGGCTCTATGTTTCCCTTCGTTTTCTGGACCGACCATAAGAACCTCTTCTACCTCAGAACTGCTCGCAGACTCGACTCTCACCAGACTCAGGTTGGGCTTTGTTCCTGGGAAGATTCAGTTTTACCCTCATTCACAAAAACACCCGCCTGACCCGTCGTCCCGGCTCCCCCTGACCGTAACATCGTTGTCGTAACTCGTCGGTCTCCAGCTGTGATGGCAGTTTGCATTTACAGAACTGGAACACCGAGCTGGAGGTTGTTGCAACAACAAGAGGATCATTTGATTATTTTACATGATAACAAACAAACAACATTCTTATTGAAACATCGGAAATGTTTTCAGGATGCTTTTGAGAACAATGACGACATAATGTTTCCTATAAAACATTCCTGCAACGTAATGTGCTGAACGGGATGGAACATTTTCCACAAACATTCTGGGAACGTTGTTGATGTAGAAAGTTGCATTAAAATTGGACAAAGACCTCAGCGTAACATTTGAAAAATGTTTTGAGGTCTGAGGTTAAAAACGTTTCTTACAAACGTTTTTTTTAATGTGATACAGATGTAGATAACGCTCCCTGTAACATTCTGAGGACGTTGTGGAAACGTTGTCGAGGTAACAGATTACCAAACGTTCTTTTTTTACAAAACATTTGTACAATTGTTACCCAATAACCAATGAGCATTCAGACTTTGTTGTTGTTTACCAAATCAAACTGTGTCACTGACAGAAGCTTCAGGTGGATCCTCTTTTAACACCTCGTCTGTAGATCATCATCCAGAGTGAAGACCATCACTTCTCACACTAATGATGGACACAGGTGTATTGCTGTATGTGGATAAGGTTGACATATGCTCACATTTAGTGGTTCAAGGTCCAAAGAAAACACTCAAGAAGCTGCAATCACAGATTTTAAACTGTTTTTTTTTGTTGTTTTTTTAAAAAATGGTCCTGATTCTAAAATCTACTGGAGGCGACCAAAGTAGAGCTAAAACGCAGGATTTCTTTCATAAATGTTACTTGTCTGGTTTTAAATTGGAGTCTTTTTGAATAGAGTTTGGTTTGATGAAGGTTCATTAAAGGGTTGAAACTCATGATTATTCTAATTGTTGATTAAAAACCAAAGGAATTCCTCAGATGTCTTGTTTGTCCCGTAGATTACATCATCCAGTCAGGGTGTGTTTACAGCCGTTCAATGTGGTGAGTCTCCATGTTTTTCATCATCCACAGTTTGTACCACAGACTTATAAATGTATCGTCTCCAATGAGTTCAAGCATCATTGATTTTATTCTGTTTGACTTGACAGGTTTCCTTGAGACCCACAGAGGACAGCAGACGGCCGTCCTCCGACTCCTCTCTGTGGCTTTGTTTTGTAAAGTCTGCACACTGGTCGTCAGTTGAACCTTACCAAGAAACAGACTGGAGCACAATGTGTGCCTTAAACCTCCACCTCTACACTGCCTCCGCTGATGTACAACTCTTAATTTCATCTGCAAATAAGCTCCTCTCTTAGCCCAGCGCTTCACCGCCCACAGTTAACCTGGCTGTGAACTGGGCTGCTGATCCGGGGGAACCGCTCTGAACCGAGCTGTGAGTCCATGTTCGTGTGCATGTGTTGGGGAGGTGAGGCGATGCTGCTCACGTCTAGACCACCTGAAGCTGTTTGCACAACGGAAAGGAAAAATATCACCTTGTTTGTGATCAAGCGGATACCAACCTGCTAATGCTAATGCTAATGTCTTTGTCATTAAGCGTGACTATTACCAGTCAGAAGACACTTGAACAAAACATCCCTGCTACTGTCCATCTGCCATCATGGAAGCTGGAAGTCCTACATATTAGGGTTGCACCACAACAACAACCCAGCCTGCAGTCCCTGTTACAAGACACTTTAGCCACAACTATGACATTTATAACACTATAATTCCCTTTTATTTACATATTACATAGTCTTAGTTGCGTATACCTGTAGAAGCTGAGCTCAGTGTGGTCAGTACAGGTTCACTTCCTGTCATACGAGCTGCTCTGTTCCCATGTTAAACCAAACAGCTGCAGTACAATCTGTAATCGTGTCTCTCTTCTCAAGTATTTAGTCACTGAGGTAGTTGGTGTGGGGTTCATTTCCAGGAGCACAGACACTATTAAATTAAAGGAAAAGCACGTGAGCATTCGAGGCCACAGACTCGTGCAGACACATGTATGAATAGATGTGGGATGCAGATTATTGGCTGCCATTGTTTGTTGTTTTCTGTCTTACTGGATAAAATCTGTTTGTGACCCTTTGTTTATCCCAAAACTGCAGACACTCCACTGGAAAAACAAAAAAAAACAGGAATGTTTAAGCAAGCTGTAAAAGTGGGGAGCAGACCTGTGGTAATATCTTCTAAACGTTCTCCTCTAAACGTTGGACTGGCACAGGATGAAGCTCCCCTCACTGGATTTGTTCTGCATAAATGAGCACTGCGAGCAGGTGAAACACAAATACCCTGCTCCTCCACTCCAGCCTCATTCCCTTCCTCGCAGGTATTTTTCAAATTAAGCTCGGCAAATACATTACCAAAGCCTCGGAGGCAGACTGTAATGTTAGCACGGTTTAATGCTGCATTAAAGGAACCTAAACACAGAGCTAAACAACGGTTCTAAGTCGGCGTAAACTAGGAGATTCATCGGCTGTTCAGTTCATGATGCTACATATTAGTGTAATTACTGCTCCTAATGTGGCCGCTGTAGTTAGAACTGAGCTCATTAGGGATGCTCGGATCATCACAGAACGTCAGAATATTCCTGCAGCAAAGAATGTGTGAAGATAAAACAACAGGAACACTTTGATTTTCTCTTCAGGTCTTTATTTCATCCAGACCCAGATGACGAACGTCGTCTTTCAACCTGGAATGGAACATCAGTCTAGAAATACTCGCGTCTCTTTAGAGAAAAAAAACACACACATCTTGGTCCCGGCCTGTCTTTTAGGAAACACTGCTTTCCACATCTGTCCTGATGCTGTGGGTTTGCAGCTACACTCTTTTGCTTCGTCCTAATTAATTGGCACTTCAGATCCCTGCTGTATCGCTGAGCCTCCTGGTTTTATCTCACACGCTAACACGCCGACAGCTGCTGCAGTCTCTGAGGCAACAAAACAACAACCGCAACACAACCGGCCACTACATGCTCGTGTGCTGGTGTGGTTCACATCTCAGATTTGTATTTAAATCTGCATTTTTATCTTTGTTGTGTTCTTTGTGAGTGTTTCTCCGTAGTCTGACTTTACAAATAATAATCTGCAGCTTCGTACCAGCAGGTGTCTGTTTCCTCTGACATATGTTGGCAGAATTTAGGATTTCTGGGATATTTTTCAGAGACTATAATTGATCAAACCTTTTCTTTCACTCATGTTAGTGGTCCGGTGAAGCCATTTATTGTCAATCCACTGTGTTTAATGACAACAGAAACGACCCAGATGATCTAAAGTCTACAAACCCCAGCTCTTAACACCGTGTATCGCCTCCTTTAACACCAACGGCAGCTTGAAGTCTTTGGTGCTAGTCGTGGATCTTGATGTTCTCAGATGGTAAAGCTGCCCGTTCCTCTTGGCAACAAGTTCCTGTAAACTCCTGGACTGTCCTGCATCCCCAGAGTGGCTCAATGATCCTGAGGTCAGGAGACTGAGATCTACATTCAAACCTGTTATCAGGCCAAAATCACCAGAGTAGGTAAACATCTGGGTCATTTGGGCATTTTCTGTTTTCACTATGACTTAAAACGACTAAACACAGACAATAACTGGCTTCACCCAACTGCAATCCATCCATCCATCCATACATCAACATTAGGTGCCCTATTAAGCAATGAGGCAGACTGCACAGTTGAAACAAACATTGATTTTTAATAAAATCCATCATCTCTACGCCTTCATCCTCACTAGGGTCATGGGGGTGGAGCCTATCCCAGCTGACTCAGGGTGAAGGCAGGTTCACCTGGACAGGTAACCAGTCTATCACAGGGCTACACTTAGAGACAGACAACCAAGCACACTCACATTCACACCTACGGACAATTTACAATCACCAATTAACCTCAGCATGTTTGTGGACTGTGGGAGGAAGCCGGAGAACCCGGAGAGAACCCACGCTGCACGGGGAGAACATGGAGACTCCACGCAGGAAGATCCTGGGTGTCCTCACCGGGACGCCAACCGGCGACCTTCTAGCTGTGAGGCCACGGTGCTAACCACTGATCCACCTGCAGCGCTCTAAGTGTTCATTTTTACATCAGCCGTGGTCCCAAAATATTGATGCCACAAAACAGTTGTAGGAATCAGATGTTTGTGTTCATCCAAGCGATGATGGTTAAAAAATTGAGGTTTCACAAACTAAAAGGCGGAAAAAGAGGCAGTTGAATGTGCAGAAGTGAGAACGGAAAGGAAGGAGAGCATGTGGTGAGTGTGGAGCAGACAGAGAGGTGAGAGCAGATGCAAACTAGAGGAGAGGCTGTTAGAGATGGAGGAAGAGTCAAGAGGAAGGGATGGAGGCCAACGAGACACATGGCATTAAAGAGGTTTCTCTCTGTCCCTCTGTCCTCCGTCTCTCTGCCCACCTCCCATCCCGGGTCAGCAGAACATCTCTTGACGCATTTCATTCACTGTGAGGAGATTCTCCGTCAAACCCATCTACATCAGAAAATGGCCTCTTCTCGCCTTTCCCTGCCATCGATCCCTTCCCACCTCTTCACCTCTGTTCCCACCGCTCACTGCTATTCATCCTTCTGGCAGAATGAATCTGAGCATGAATGAAGACCTACATTTGTCAGCACGGGTGTTCAAGTACACATCTCAGAGGAAAAGGAGATTTATTACATCCAGGTGAAATCAGCTCCTGACTTCAGCCATTGAGGAGTAAAGTTTCCTCCCAGTAAAGCCCCAGTTAGTCTGAAAGGTATGAAGAGCATTTATCTGCACTATACTCACTGCAGCTTGAATTTCAACGGTGAAAACGCAAACCTCCAAACTCAAAAGCAGCACAACGTAACCGAACAAACGTCAGCCTGTCATCCGGAGCACCAGGGTTCACGATGACGACAACCAAAACTGATGAGAAAACGATCTGAGGAGCTGCTGGACTGCTGAAACCCACAGTGATGCGGCTGTTATCAGCGTTAGCCGTTACACCTGTGTTTTTCCTGCTGTGAAATGTCAACATGTCTGCTGTGAAAAAGGTCAGAACCAAGTAGTGGTAGGAAAGGTCAGCGGCTCGTAGAACATACGATGTGCAACCTGGAGTCACACACGGCGAGCACGTCACCCCGCCGCCATGTTGTTGGTCACGAAACAATCAGCACTGATCGATTCGTTTTTTAGTTTTTTTCGTCTTATCACTTTATTGATTAACAATCAGGAGGTCAACATGTCTACAGGTGGAAGTTCTTGTTCATGTGAATCATTGTGTGGGAGGAAAATCTGGACTGAAGTGGAATCAGCTGACGTGTGCGTGGAGGAGGACACTGGAAGGATCTGAGGTGCTGAGGACTGATGTCATGAAGACGTCTGAGGTGTTCATGGTTCAGCTTTTTCCACTGGCCTGTGCAGCTCGCTGTGTTACCATGGCAACCGTACAAACTACGGAGAAGGAAACAGAACAGGAGCTGATTTCACAGGTACCGAGGTATCTGAGGGACACACACCAGCAGAGAACAGAGAGTTCAACATCACTTTCAAAGCCTGAAGACATTCAGGGTCCAGCTGTATACTCCATAGAATCACTACAGCAATGCCAGTGATAGAAACAGCTCTTCTGACTCAGTTCAGAGTGAATTCAACTCAATGCAGACGGTGACCAACCACTATGATAAAAAACGTTCTTCCTTTAACAACCGGCTGCTTGATTTGCTGAAGGACAACCTGGAGGAGGCGACTCTGGTGGAAAGACAGGCTAAGAAATAACATGTATTATACTTTTGTAGTGAAACACGCAGTGCGCAGCTTCATCAGCAGAAAACTATCAGAGAAAGAACAACTCAGCATCACACGTGTGAGTGGCAGAAGTTCAGTACGTGAACCTTTGCTTTCTCTATCTGGTAGAACCACTTTGTGCAGCAATGGATGCAGCTAAATGTTACCATTACTGTAGATCAGTTCTGCACACTGACGTAAAGGAACTTTGGTTTACTCCTTCTTCATGACAGCGACAGCTCTGAGATGTTTGGTTGTTGCCTCTGTTGACCTGCTTGCTTCAGGTCTTTCCTGATGCTTTCTTTTCAGTGGAAGTGAGGACTTTGAAAACAGGGTTGTCAAAGTGTTTCAACCCAAACTCACTCTTTAGTTTGGACTTACGCGTGGAAAACATCAGTGTGCATGTATATGTGTTTGTGTTTGTGTGTGTGTGTGTGTGTGTGTGTGTGTGTGTGTGTGTGTGTGTGTGTACGTATGCTGTATGGATTCCATAGTGCAGACCAGGCTTCTTGTAACCTCCCCTTTGGACAGTCAGCAGAAAGGGTTCATCAGTCACAGACAGGCTGCCATGAAATAGCTTTCCTAACCCATCCTCAAGTCCAGCCCACTGGACCCACCATGGCCAAGACGATGCAGCTGAGTCAGCCTCCTCCTCCTCCTCCTCCTCCTCCTCCTCCTCGTACTAGTTGTAGTGGTATGAATTTATTTGATCCTCCAGTGTTAACTTTTAACAACTCAATGTCACTGAACGTTGAATTTCCAATCAATCAGAGCTGATTTCTCACAGCAGAGAAGTCGTAGATTAACACTGAGTGTAAAACGAACCCTCCTCACAGTTAATTAACCCGTAGTGTTCACTTTACACTGCGCTTCACTGTGTTGGTTTTTTCACTTTATTTGAGTTGATTTAACTCTAAAGTTTTGGCACCAGGGCAAAAGTTAACTTAACTCGAATACTAACTGGGACAAAAGGAATCGTCTTCAGTCCAACACGGTTTCTTTAACAGCAGCAACATTTGTTTGAAGGCCATGTGAGTCACACCTATGAGCCTTTTCCGATTATTTGAATGCACCACAATGACGTGTAGCTGTGCTGTGATCAACACCAGCATCCTGGTTACTGATCACTGTCATGTTAACATAATGCTGTTATTGTCATGGACCGCTGACCAGACGTGTTCCACTAGAACCGTCGTGAAACCGACTTCCTGGGTTTTCATGCCTTCTTAATGTTCTCATCCCATAAAAGGAGCAGCTGTTTCGGAGCTACCGGTCGGATCACACAGTCTCCCTCAGCAGACAGAAAGGCTCGGCTCTATTATAGATGGAGAAACTCCATCTGTGCTGCTCCATCAGGGGCCTTTCAGGAAGCTTCCTGTGAGCAGACGTCTGCCTCCGTTCAGGAGACACGAGTTACGTAGAATCCTGCACCGTGTGTGTTTGTTAGCATTTAGCAGCAAACAGCAGGTCCACATCAGTACATTTATATAAATACTTTAATCACTGTGTCCTCGTTAAGGTCACACCTGATTTATTTACATTGTCTGACATCATTACAGTAGCTTCAGATCAATGTGGTGTCTTCTGCTGGATTTATCATTGATTCAGCTGCGAGTCCGGCATCAATATGCTATCGACTCATTCGTCTGAGTAAATGAATTACCAGCTAACGACCGTCATGACAGCGTTCACGTAAATGTAGTGAAATGATCAAATGGTTTACGAAGAAGAGCTGCAGCATCCAGATGTGCACAGCCAGCGGAGTCGTCCCTGCTGGTGAGGACCTTCTTCTGTGAAGCTACAGCAAAGCTCCAACGTCGGTGGACCAAGTGAAGAGACTGTTTGGAAAATAATGCAGAGACAATCTTTCTTCTCCTTCTTGTGACGCTGATAGCTCTACGAGTCCCACTGTGGCGGCTGTGTCTTTACTATAGGAGATCTAAACAGTTTTTAATTAGAGCACATACCCTCCTGCTCAAACTAGAAGCGATGGTGACACTTTGACTCATTGGGCGTTTGAGTGATGCTGCAGTCGCCTCTGTTCTAACTGGACCTGCTCTCCCTGAGGCTGAACTCAGACAGACACAGTGTCATGGATGAGACGTCCCCATGAAGCCTGGTGCCACCGATGTGTCCTCTGCTGTGTCCTGTCTCGCTACATTTAAAAAGGAACATTTCCAGAATCCATCCATCCATCATCTCTACACCTTCATCCTCACTAGGGACAACCAAGCACACTCACGATGGACAGTTTAGAGTCATTAACTGTAAGAACCCAGAGAACATGGAGACTCCACGCAGAAAGATCCCAGATCCTCACCAGGACATGAACCAGGGATCTTCTAGCTGTGACAGTTCTGACCACCGAGCCACCGTTTCCAGAAACATTAATCATTTCCCCTTTTGGAAATATAAACAATCTGATCTAGTGCTGAGATCCACAGTGGACTGACCAGTGAAGTCCTGCTTTGGCTGAGGAACACGTTTCATCTGCAGATCTACAAACAGTCGTTCTTGCTTTTATCTTCAACAGACTTTCTTTTGCTATCAGAAGGAAAAACATGCAAAGACTGCAGCTTGAAAACGTCCCGGCCTGGTGGCACCAGAGGGAGGCAGGTCAACAGGAAGAACAGGTTTACTGGGGAATCCGGGGAGGCAGGTGAGGGATCCGGGGTCCAGCAGGAAAACCAGGGGTGAGGGTGCTCGTGAGGGGAGAGGTGAGGTCCATGCAGGCTGGTGTTGGAAACCCGAATGGCTGAACGTGGAGGCTGGACGGAGGAGACGCTGGAGAAACAAGTGGTCTGAAAGTACCGTTGGTGGGTAGTGGTGCTGGAGCACAGGTAGACGGTGGCTTTATCCAGCCCGCTGATTAGGATGATGAGCAGATGTCCTCCTCCAAACCAGCCCGGCCAGCCTCAAACTCAGACACAGCCAGCCGCACACGAAACACAACAACACAGTGAACACATCACCACAGAAAATAAAAATGTCGAAAATCTGCTGCAGTCTGTATTTAACACGTATGAAGAGATGCTTCCTCTCAGCGCCGACGACCTTCTGACCAGACACACCTGTAAACCGACGACCACTCCAGGTAACGGCCTCATGAAGCAGGTTAAAGCCAGCAGCAGGTGAAGCAGTGTTCAGAGCCAACAGGCAGCTCTGAAGAACCTAACACAGGAAACATGTTTAGTTAGTTTGAGACCTTTTATGTTCTTCCATAGTTTGGATGCTTCAGTCTGACTCCACGCTGTAGAAAACTCTGAAAATGAAGAAAGTTCTTTGAAGGTTTGTTAAACTTTCGACTCGTTCTGTGTAACTGAACAAAATGTTGTTTTTGTCCTGCTTCTGTTTGCGTGTTAATAATCGACGCCATTACACGGGAAACGCACGCTTATCAACGTGACGCAGACGAAGGACTCGGCGCTCAGCGAGCCCGTTTCCTCCAACATCCCGCCTGCCTGTGACTTATTGATTGTGGAGAGCATGTCCGTGGCCTGATTGGCTGATCGTTATCGTCGTCTGATTCTCTGCAGTCTTTCCCACTAACGCTGAAATGGGATTTCACGTGACGCGTCGCCCTCGTGTCATCCCTCATGCATCTGTCTGTTCAGCGTCTGATCAACATCTCTGTCTCTGTCCTTTATGTAATTAACCAATCAAGGCCTTCACGAGAATAAACAGGCAAACGATTAATCCTAATTATAGACGAATTACAGATTTCTGTCTGCGGCTGCACTGCTGGTTAGAAATCAGAGTTCAGCGTACGCTCCGAGTCCCGGCGGTGTTGTCAGAGTGGAGGAGCATATGGTCATAATTAGCAGTCAGTGCACAAGGTTAATGAAAACACACCAAAGTTCCTGATAAGGTAAATGAAATAAGGAAAATAATTGACATCCAAGTATGTTAACTCAGCGGGCTTCATTTAAACTGATTTAATCGCGTGTTCTGAGGTGTGTCAGTGTGTAGACGGGTTGGTTCGTTAAATGAAAATGCTCGTTAGCTGAGTGTGTGGGTATCAGTGCTGGTGGATGTGGTCTTCTCTCAGAACCTACTCATGATAAAGTCACCCCTCTGCCCTCCTTTATGCTCCACATTAGGTACATTTACATCCCGTACATGTTGACACTAACAGTCAAAGTGTGGAAAAAAATGTGATTTAAATGATTTAAATGGGTTTGAACGGACGGTTTCTCCAGGCTGCTCTTTAGGAGTTTGTTGTGGAGAACGAGCTAGAAGACATCCAGTGAGGATCAGTCCTGTGGACCGTAATGCCTCGCTGGTCATAAAGGTCAGAGAACAGCCAGACTGCTGGGAGCTGACTGAAAGCTAACTCGGGTCACCTGCTGCAGGTTCTGCTCGTATGCTGCAGCGGACACAGAATCTGGACGGCTGAACGCTGAACAGAATGCAGCCTGGTTTGATGGATCTCTGTCTGCTGAGGTGAGATCACAGAGTGGTCAGCTGGGAGAAGAAAGAAAACATGAAGCCTCCACTGAAGGAGCTGGAGGTGGAGGTGAAGGTGGAGGTGGAGGTGGAGGTGGAGCTGGAGGTGGAGGTGGAGGTGGAGGCTCTGACAGTTAGTGTGATGTTCCTAAAACCTGCTCATTGAGTGTCTGATTTATTACCAGTGGAGCCACATGTGATCTCAGTAGAAGTCCTTCTGTTCCAGTGTGTAGGAGGCGGTGAGATGACCACGATGGTGTCACATAGAACCGATAGAACACCTTCATGCTAAAGAATAACGGTCATTAGCGTGTTAATGTGAACAGCGGTGGAACAACGGCGTGCTGGCGCTGGACGTCCACACCACCCCAGAGCTCTAAAAACAACCATAGTTTATTTAATTTAACTCCTCTTTTTTTTTTTTACATTTGAGTGTTTTGTAGAAACTCGCGGCCTCCTTTTGGTGTAGCTTCGCTCAGATTACCCAGAAAACGAGAACAAAAATCACCATTAAATGAAAAACGATGAAGAGAAGATTGTGCTGCTCAGGTTAGAACAGCAGAGTGAAGGTCCAGCGAGGCCGCCGGCACCGGGCCGCACCGACAGCATAAGTCTGGATAAACCCACAGCTCAGAACACACATCAACCTGCACACAGTGTACACACACAGCTACACTGCTAGGCAACGCCTCCACCTGGAACCTGAGCTACCTGTGGTCCTCTCAGTATGAACTGGGTTTGGACCTCTAAGTGTGTCGAGCCGTTCCAGTTCTCCAGTAACGGGTCACCACTCCAGTGCCGGCCACGCCAGTATGACTTCTATGAAATCCAACGTGTTTATTATTGACTGCGCTGCATAACTCAGTCGTTGCACGTGGACGTGGTGTCATGACAACATCAGAAACAAAACAAATCACCTGCTAGTTACAGCAAATAAATAAAGAAACTAAACACTACCAGAACACGATCGATCTGCAGCAGCGAGTCTTTAAGTCTGCAGCTCAGCACAAACAGTGAGCAGGATGTCGAGTCACGTCGAGTCGACTTGGTTTGTTTATCGTCCTGAATCGACTCAGTGAGGACTGACCCGGCTCCAGGAAGTCCAGGAAACACATCCCAGTCCAGCAAGCGCTGACGTCCGTCTGCTGTTCAGAACACTGACATGAAAACGAACTTTACAACCAAACTTTCTTAAACACTGTCTGAGTCCAGCATAGATGCAGTACAGCGCCGGCATTTGAATGTCTTCTGTTTTTCTAGTTGTTATTGAGTCAGTATTAAACACAGAAGAGCTTCATGAGACTCCATGTTTTCTACCAACCTGCTTCAGTTGTTGTACAAATAAAATAAATGAAAACTGCACATTAAAAGCATCGTACACTAAGACTCCTTTGTAAGTGGGTCTGGTTCAGGTTTAGGCTTTTAACATTGAAAAGAAAAAGGCCAGTTTGGTTGAGATTCGTCCAAAGTCTCTGTGTTTATTATTTGTTTGTTTGCTTTGTGCTGTGATGTACGACGGGTTATAACCATCTCTCTCCTTCACAGCAGCACGTTCAGGACCGTTGATAGCAGAGGGTATATCTAGCATTTCTTTTTTTTATCTCGCTGTTTGTTTTTTCTCCTCCTATTAAGCCATATTGTGATTTGCAGCTCCAATGCTAATTCTAATTGTGGTCTAAACGAGCTTCTTCCATCTCTGCTGATCATTCTGAGGCCTCTCGTAATCGGCAGCTTTGGAAAACGTGCAGAAAACACACACAGGCGATTGTAGCGGAGACCTCGGCACCGGTGCATCAACTTCTCATCAGCGACACTCATTTGCAACACAGCTCGAGAACATAACTTCCCTCGGCCTCGAGTCCTCTCTAATGCGGAGATGATGGGAGGGCAAGATGACTAAGTGAGTCTCTAAGTGGTCTAAATGAAGATGAGTGAGGAAGCGGCGTGATCGCGGTACTAAAGGGAACGCTGCTGTCTTCCTCCGCGGTGACGGGAAGCCTCTGGAAACATTCAACAAGCAGGTGTTGTTGTTTAGCCGGGCGACGCCGGCGCTGTGCTCGTCTCAGTCCGTCTAACGAGCAGCGAACAGATGCAAAGTTTAATCAGAGCCTCGGCAGAAGTTAGACGGGGTTTGGAACAGTTTGCATGTGGTTGTTAAAAACTGATAACTGGAAGGTAGGCGGTGGAGACCAAAACCAGAGCTGAACTAGACCGAGTTTTGGACTTCAGTTCATTTGGTGAACACAAATTAATGTCCAGATGAATGCCAGTGTCGCTCTGCAGTTAGACGTGTAAACGAGAGCGTTAACTCATTCATTCATTCATTCATTTAACTGACATTTAAACTGAGAACACAGTGAGGGTCAGAAGTCCTGCTGATGATGTAGAAAGAGCTGATGATAGACGTACAAGTAAGAGCCTCGGGTGGCAACAACATATTAAAAGCTTACTTTAGTGGGGATTGTTAGGTTTTTTTAATTTAATAAAAACATTATTTTGGAATTTAAAAACAAATTTATCAACAACAACACAGTAAATCAGATAAAACTTAAAACCTGTATTAGGATGAAATGCTTTCTGTTGCTCTGCAGGTTTTTCCAGGTTCACAGTCAGTAAAACTTCAGTAGATCAGCTCGTATCTGCAATCCAAGGAAATCATCTGAGCATGTGCGATAAAGGTCCAGATTAAAGTCATGCAAGAGGGTACGACTTTCTTTATCGTCATTACACAAAAACACAACCGTGAATGGAGATGCTGTTGCTTGGCTACTGGAGGACACAGAACTGGAGCTGTGAAGCAGCGACTGGTTCATAAAGACGGTCAACATATAACTAGAAATATATCTATATGGAAAACTGGTGCAATGGAAAAAGAGCTGAATGTAAACAGAAGAAGAATTAACTGTCAGAATATATAGATGAAATATTGCACAGATGAAACAGTCCGGGGAGGACGGGGGGAGCTCTTAAACCCAGTCCGGTGTTATTTGGTATTTGGCGGTCTGATGGTCAGACACATATAATCCAGAGTCTGTTGAGCCTCACAGAGCAGGACGGCCACCCAACCTGAGCACAGTGATGCTACAATAACTGTCATACATCTAAATGCAGAGAGAGATAAACAGCGTCCAAAGGCTTAAACATGTCTTGATAATCCAGTACTGACACAAAGGTTGCTCCAGGAAGCTTTTTTCTACAGTGGAGAGGGTTTAACAGAAACCTCTTCTTTGTCGTAGTTTTATCATCAGTTGTTGTCAAGATGTTTAAATGTCGGCCTGGCGGTGAGGCAGCGAGGAGGATCTACACCAGAGAGCACATGTAGTCATGAGTAGGGTTGTCAGAGTCAGTAGAGGTAGAACGCTGACTGAGTCACTGTTTGATGTATCAACGGCACAAAACGATCCGACGCTGGAGTGGAGGAGAGATGATGATGATCTGGAAGGAGCTGCTCAGTCAGACCAGCATTTTTAAGAAAAACAAATACAGTCGTGACTCGATAACCAGACACTAAATGTAAAACCTTCTTCTATGTCGGATATCAAGGCTGTCGGATTGTCCAGACGGAGGTCCAGATACGAGGAGGGCTTGATGCTGGAAGGATCATTAGTTGTTCATTATTGTTCATAGTTGTTATAATAACTAGTGTGTTGTTAGAACACATCGCTGGACTTCAGCCTAACTGATCGATTGTGCACGTTCCGGCCACTTCCACCCCGGGGCAGCGCTCTGACGGGGTGGAAGTGTCCAGAACACACAGGCAGTACTTGGCTGCTGATGCTAGTTTAGTTAGCGCTCACACTTCTGTTTCCTCCATCGGTGGCGGCGGGGGAGTGGCAGATACGCTCCACCGTTACCATCCATGTTTACTTCCATAAACACTGAGCACGCTCGCTGCGTGTGACGTCGTCGTGTCCTCTTCTGCGCATGCGGGACACTTTTGGCTCGTATGAAGTTCACACAGCAGATCACATACAAGTCGCATTGAAGTGGAAACGTGAAGGAAGTCACAAAGAAATCCTCATTGAGCATCAAGTCCTGCAGTGTGAACGTAGCCAATCTGTGGGATTGTTCAGTCAGATAATACGCCGTCATCCTGATTGGTGACATTAAATGTCATGTCGGAGTCACAATCCAAGGCTGTCGCTATGTTAAGGCTGTTTTTATGGGTTCTGTTGGTTTTTCCTACAAACCTGTTGGACAGCAGGTTTAGGATTGTTAAGGGTCCATTATGGAGTCATGACTGTATTATGAAGCCTTCTGAAAGGTTTGTCATGTTATATTACACTGTTGGTGTTTTTAAAGAAATGTTTAAGAAGTGTGTCTTTGGTGATAGATTATTACCACAAAAGAAAAGATAAATAAAAAGTTGTCCTCACATTCAGTCAGTTTTGTCTGATGTGGTTTTCTCACTAACAAACAAACATAACAAGACTCCAGATTCCTCAGACGAAGCCTCTAGCCTGAGTGGAAACGTTATTTAAACGTTGCAGCCGTTTGATCCCAGATGTCTCCTACATCACTGACAGTCAACTTTGTGTTTCTGCAGAGCGGCTCCAAGTTCCTCCATCACACATAGAAACACAACAATGTTGTTCTCATTGATGTTCTGGTGCCACGACTCTGTTAAACGGAAGTAGTTTGACCAGAGAGTGCTGGTTGGACGGTTGTACAGGTAAGTCCTGATCCCAGGTGTGATGATGGTGGTGCACCTCAGGAGCAGCTCTTTGAATGTCGTCGTACTTGTATGATGACAATAAAGACTTTCTGTTCTATTCAGGAGGATGAAACCACATCCACGCCTAAGACCTTAACGAACCCTGTTGTGTCTAACGAGGGGGAGGAGCAACAAACCCCCAGTTGAACCCCAAACTCAGGTGTTAATGGATCTCCCAACTAGTCAGTCAGAGCTGATGAGAGGTGGAACGTCTTCAAGGAACTCAGTCCAGTTAAACTACGATCATAACCGCGACCTGGAGAACCTTCACAGAGTTACCGCCTTCCTTCATTATATGTTTGCCACTTTCGTCATGCAGGTTTATTTATACCGTGTCGATGGCAGCTTTGTCAAACAGCGGATGCGGGAGGCGTGCTGTAGGCGTCGTCGTGGGCGTACGTGCGCTTAAATAGCTTTCAGTTCCCCCACTGTGTACACAGATCATCTCATTCTACATCAGCGTTCATGCTTCACACAATAGCGAGCAGGATGCCTCCGTCTCCCGCTCTCGTCTGTACTTTGCGAAGGTTACTTACGCCTACGCACCTCCTAAACTTAATATCCCTTATAAACAAACTTAATTAGTGGGAAGTGATGTTTGCAGGGCTTAGCTACGAGCAGCGCCGGGGGGTGGGGGTGGGGCGCTTGGCAGGAAAGCAGCTGCTGGTAATCACCTTCAGAGGCAGTGGGGGAGGGCCGGGGATGTTTTCCGTGTTGCCATGGCGGGCGTTCGGCGAGCAAGTTGCTGATGGTCAATGTGCAGAGAGAGCGACGCCGTGGCAGCGTAATTGATTCTATTAATATTCTGATTGTCATTAAAAGTAGCAGAGAAACTTTAAGGACAGAAAATAAAGACGTGATGTGAAGTGTGTGATTTAGATCCGATCGGCAGGACGGCGGCGCTCAGGTGTTCACCGCGGAGCAGAGGGGCCGTCAGGCTTTAATGAGCAGCTCGTTTTATGTCTCGTAATTACAAAAATAAAAACCGAAACGGCTTTCGAAGCAACGCATTCCACAGGATTTATATCGCTTCTTTTTGGTTTGGAAAAAAAAAAAACGACTCACTCGACTGAATTAGAAACCAAATGAAACAAAAATAATACGGCGCCGAGTGGATCTTAAGAGGATCGTAAGCAGTAATGACAATAATTATGGCGTGTGAGAGAGAAGCAAATTGATTTCAGTGTGTGGTTTTTAAACTGAGTTATTATTTATATCTCTATTTCCCCACTGCTGCATATCTTCTAGCACTCCTCCGCTCATGAAGTCTACTGGGTTTACTTCTTACCTCATTTGTAACACCATGGACTGAAGCTGACAGCATTACTTTGGTCAGAAGAACGAGGAGTTGTCCGACTACCAGCCCATTCTCTACTCCTGTGCTCCACCTGACTGATGGCACAACCACCTGCATGTCGCTGTGATGCCCTCGAACAGCTCAAATCACATCAGGCCCAATTATTCACTCTTAATGTTTTGAGTTTCAGCACATTCAGCGTCCTTGGATTTGAATACCTGAATAGACAAATAGCTGTGTGGGATGTAAAGCTCTTTAACACAACATTTAAAAAAAGGAAGGGAACACAAAAAGTTCAACAAAATTATTGTGTTTTATAGTCAGTATCAGACATCGCTAGTTTGGTGTTTTTAGGGGAACTGCTGCTCAGTCAAGGCTACTTCGTGTTTATGTCGCCGCCCTGCTGGATGATGAAACGTGGCCCAGGGAGTCCAGTCAGGACGCTCTGATCCACCTCTACTGGTCCTGTTGCTTCCATCAATAAATGTCAGTTTCACTATCAGCGCTGGAGTCAGAACAAAAGCTGCGTTTTCACAGAGGCTGTTGTTTCATTTCATCCGTCCACAGAATCCATAACCAGGTTCTGGGTCTGGATTCTTCTCTTGGTGGTTGGCAAGGAAACATGCAAATGCAGTGACTTCCTGCTGATCCACGGGACTTGTGCTTCTCGCTCAGGAGGCTGCTTGCCAACTACTTCTAATGTCTTTCTTTTTTTTCCTAAATAAATACAACATACATTACGCTACATAACAAGTGGCTGCAGTGCATCGATCGGATCACTTCATTCAGTGTTCAGTCCACAGAGGAACGGGGAGGCCTGCAGTATGCAACAGAAATGGGTTTAGATTCACTGTATGAGAGATGCAGTCCAGGCAGCAGGAAGTTAAAGCGACAGAAGTCAGTACGCCACATTACTGAGATTCAAATGGTTTATTTCCTCAGTCCTCGTTTCTACCTTTGGTTTTGGTGGCAGACTCCGTCCTCC
>NW_007578728.1:105511-113591 GCF_000690725.1 Stegastes partitus
TCCCTGAGGTCTGCACCAAAGGGATCAATAAAGTTCTGTTCTGTTCTATCTGTTGTTCGGTTGTCTGTTCAGTCAAACCCGAGGCTAAAGCTGGTTCTCTAAATCCCACACAGGGGTAATATTAGCTGCCGGAGACGACGTTGTTTTGCAGGTTGAAGGTTTGATTCTGTTCCTGCATTGCAAAGGTCACGACGGGGCTCCATCACAGAACACAGCGTCCACGTTTCATTCAGCAGCGTCGGACGGCGAGGAGTTAAAACCTTCCCTCACACTTTGACAGCGGTGACGATCGTCCACTTCGGCCTCACAAACACAGACGAGTGGAGCTGGGCTGGGTGGAGTTACCACGGCTACCCCAGCCAGAAGAGTCGGCGAGGCCAGAGAGAGGACATCCACAGATGTCTTCATAAAACCTCCTCCTCCTCTTTGTCCCTCTCTATCTCCAGCCCTCCATCTCTCCTCCTCTGTGTCTTTGTCATCCTCTATCTCTGCTCTGGTGTTTCTGTGCATTCTGCTGCCTTTAAAGGCTTTAAATGAGATCTTTGCCTCCATGTCTCCTCACTTCCACTGTCCTTCACTCCTCCCCTCCTCCCTCATTTCTTTTCATATCTGATATCCTCGCCACACACTCCTGCACTCCCACATCTTATCTATCGGCTTTGTGGCCTCGTAGCGACAATATTGCTGCTCGTATTGTAATATTGACAATGCTCGGAGAGTAAGTACCGCACAGAGTAGGTACAATGCTGAATAAAGCGGAATAGCTGTCGACTGCACATTTGTGAAAATGGATGGAGTGAATATCTGCTTGTTTCTTACAGGACCAGAACCTCGTCTTAACAACGTTTACAGGTTGTTTTTAACCTCCTCACTGCAATCCTGGTGAGTTGTAGCTGTTTGCATGCAGGATGTCTGCTCATCACTCCATCTTTATGTTCTTCTGTTGTATGATTTTGTTTATTTGACGGGACAGTGTTCGAATCCACAGGAAAACAATAAATAAATAAAAATAAAGTATGTTATCCCTCAAAAACTAATAAATTGCACACATAAGGTTAAGTGACATGTCAGTAAAACGAGTCCACACGCTGCCTCTGTTTCATCGAATAGATTTAAACTGAACCAGGTCTAGATCATGTTCAGGTTGTTTCATGTTGACAAAATACAACTTCTTGTTTTTGTTTTTCTTTTTTATAAATTGTCCAATTTTGGGCTCTCAGTTGAATTAAAAACAAATAAATGAATAATGCAGTCATGGTGTGTGTGTGTGTGTGTGTGTGTGTGTGTGTGTGTGTGTGTGTGTGTGTGTGTGTGTGTGTGTGTTCCTATCCAACAGTTGCCCTCCGTGTCATTGCACACTCACCACAGAGGACTGCTGAGCCAACACGGGTCGGGTTCCTGGTCCAACGTCAGACTTAAAGCATGACTCATACCTTTTGGTGAAGTTTTTACATTTTTTCCAAGAGGGATCCGGCAGGTGTGTGAGAGCAGTTTGAAACAAACACGTCATCCCTAATATCTGACCAGAGGGCTGGACCACGAAGAGACTTTAATGGGTGAGAAAGTTGTGTTGAGCCCAAAGCCAGAGCTTCCAGTATCACAGAAGTGGCTCTCTTTCAGCTTGGATAAACTAGCATGGTAGCTTGTGGTGCTATAAGGAGCGTCTCTTTTTAACCAAATCATTCTTTATGAGGGAAACAGATTGATGCTCGTTGTCCTGGTAATACAGTAAAATAAATGTTCCTGCAGCTTTCCAAATGAATATCTAATATAATGTTTGGTCAACAAATACATTTATTTTTTGTTGTGTGTGTTCATATAGAATGAAACTACATCAACAATCAAGACATTTAGATTTTATTCTGTATCAATGAAATTAATGAAAACTAAGTTACTTGATCTTGAAAAATTATTTATACTTCAGTAATTGTCAAAAAGAAAAGAAAACAATTCAACAATGTCCCTGAGGTCTGCACCAAAGGGATCAATAAAGTTCTATTCTATTCTATAACAACAGTAGTTGATGCTGTAAGTTTTCCTAAATATAGTCATAAAAATGAAAAAGCCTGCAAATTGATTTAAAAAAAAAAAGAAAAGATGTACAGAAGCTAAAGTGTTGACAGAAATATTCCGCCCACCTCATTTAGTGATCACAACATGAAAACCAATAAAACAACGGCTGTGATTGTCGTCACAAAAATAATTAAAAGCGACCCGAGGCATCAGCCGACCTGATGCTGCCTCGCTGTCACGTCTCAGAGCTCTTGATATAATTTATTGAAGTATGTAAGAGAAACATCTCTGTGGCTTCATCTGCTGTGGCTGCTGGGATTCAGAAGTCCTCCACATTACAAGATGATTTCTGTCACCAGGAGAAGGTCCTCTCCACTGACATTCCTGTTTGAAGCGTCCACTGCTTCCTGAGGGAGCTCCTTCAGGTGATTGTGTCCTCCAGATAGACGAGGAATGGTGCAGGATGGAACTATGGGAGCCCAGGACAAGATGAACCAGAGGGGAAATTGTCCTGCTGCTGTTTGCCAATTTTGTTCCTCACTGAACCAAACTTTAGCCTCTTACCCTCACATTTTTGAACATATCAGGTGTATACTGGCGTACCATGGGCACATTTTGGTCCTTTCCAGGTTCATTTTGGAACTTCCTGCCACATTAAGACACATTTTGGCTTCATGCTGTCATTTTCTGGGCTCATTTTGTTTCAGTTGGAGTACATTGTGCCATTCTTTGGCCATATTTTTGCATTAAACTCTCCAATGAAGCCACGTTAGGCTCAATATGGGATGGAGAGGTTGAGGAAAAACACATTATTTCTTTTAGCTGTAATGAACCGAGGCTGTTGGGTCTTGATGTAATTTACACACATAGAAACTTTTTTTGATCAAAGAAACATTCCATGCAGTCCAAATGGAGTAAAAATACATAAATAGGGAAGCAGTGTGTAATTTGATTTGAGCTGGTTTAAGACCGCGGTGGGCTGCAAGGTGGAGCAGTGGTTAGCACCGTGGCCTCACAGCTAGAAGGTCGGTGGTTGGCGTCCCGGTGAGGACACCCGGGATCTTCCTGCGTGGAGTCTCCATGTTCTCCCCGTGCAGCGTGGGTTCTCTCCGGGTTCTCCGGCTTCCTCCCACAGTCCAGAAACATGCTGAGGTTAATTGGTGATTGTAAATTGTCCGTAGGTGTGAATGTGAGTGTGCTTGGTTGTCTGTCTCTAAGTGTAGCCCTGTGATAGACTGGTTACCTGTCCAGGTGAACCTGCCTTCACCCTGAGTCAGCTGGGATAGACTCCGCCCCCCATGACCCTGGTGAGGATTAAGGTGTAGAGATGATGGATGGATGGATGATCTGAATACTCTCAGGTACAGAGGAAGGACTCAGCAAATCAGGAATTTCAAACTAATTATTTTATTTACTATATACAGGATTTTTAAAAAAAAACAAAAAAATCTCTCACAGATAGAGTATAATAACACAATCTATATATAGAGAGAGACAGAGCTTCAAGCTATCTAGGAAGGCACTTGTAACTTGTGGCTAAAACACAACTCTGGTGTTTTAAACTAAGAGGTTCAGCACTGTGCTAGTGGTCCCAAAAGTGAAAGTGAATGGGTGTTGCTGTATCCTGAGATTGCTCTACGCTGTCTGTTAAAATCTACTCAACAATAAATGGGTGGCAAATTCCTCCTAATCAGTCCCTGACTGGACTCATAAACTGTCCACTCTTCCAACAGGTCGATGCTCATCTTCAGAGAGCTTCATTTGTCTTCCTTCACCTGACCACAGCTGGAGCTGCTGCCAAAAAGCCAAACAGCTTTGAAAGTTTTTCTCTGTCCGTCTTCTTTAAGTGCTCACCGCATGCTTCTGCTAAACGTGTTCGCTTTGGCTGGAACACGGTTAATAAGCAGCCGGTGGAGAGAGAGCTGCACCGTTCACATCAGCAAGTTGTTGTTCAAGAATGCTTTGTGTAGAGTTTTACTCCTGTTGAAAGGCTGAATACATAGCTCAGCTGTGTGCAGGCCCATCCATCGTCCATGGCCCGGATACCATTCCAAACAGTCCGGCCCATCTTCTCTGCTGACAGCAGTGTTTAGCTGCCGGCCTTGGCTACCAGAGAGAGGAGGGGGATACAGAGAGAGAGGAAATCCTTGGAACTATGAAGGCTTTGTTCCATTGTTGTCTCTTCAGAGATGTGATTTGTGTTTGCCTCAGGTAGAGCTGTTAGCAGCACTGACAAAATGCCAGCTGTCAGATGCATGAGAGCAAACCACCAACAATCAGAAAGAAATATGTTTTCACTCTGCCCTGAGATTTGGATGGACAGCCGCGATGCTGCGTCGGGATGCTACAGCTAACATTACTGATTTATTCTAATGACGCGATCGCAGGTATGTTCCTGTACAGGTGCTGCAGGGTTTGATGGGGCTGATCATCATCTGTAAAAGTTCATCGTTCTCGCTTCTCTTATAGGTTTGGATTTAATATCTGTTCTACTCACCTGATGTGCATTTTGAGAGAGCTATCGGTGGTTGTGGTCTTTTTTCTGGACGTTACCGGCCGTGAGACAATTCCAGAGAAACTAAGAAATCAAGTTCCAACAATTACATTTAAAATTAAATAAAGTGCATTGTAACTTGGAATTATGAACAATTACTGCTGTGAAAGGTGCTCTGTTTTCTATGCTGACTGCAACAGATATTAGAGTCATAGATGATTGTGGTTTACACTAAAATCCACATCACATCGCCAAACTGGTGAAGGAGCTTCACCAGAGAAATGTTACTGGTCCGTAAGTGTGTTCTTCTCACTGCATGCCAGTTTAGAAAAAGGAGCCCACATGATGGCATCTCAGAGTTTAGTTCCTCTGTTGTGTATCTGAGCAAGTTAAAACAAACAAAAAAACAACGAACATCTGAAAAGTAATTATCCGTCATATCAAAATTTCAAATCTATAAAATTATAATCAGGGTGCCAGTGACTAGAACCTCCTTATGGAGTAAAAAAAATCATCCAGAAGTTCAGATGACCACCAACAGTACAGGACTGACCACCACAGTGAGCTCAGCTCCAGGGCAGACTGACACGAAACCAGACCCCAAAGCCACAGTCCAGGATCTGCAGGCGCCTCTGCAGCTGTTCTACAAGTGCAGTCTAGTGTTTCAATCAGGTCCTCTGGATGGATAAATTACAGACAGTGTCCACATCAGCAGTGGAGGTGTTTGGCACAGACCGGAGGCAGCTTTTAGGCAGAACAACCGAGGCGATACCTCCACCGCCTCAGGGACAGTCACTGAGTCAACTATGAATCCTGCATCTTATCAAACAGAGCCTGAGAATAATGTGAAGCCATCCATCAGCGGGTTGAAGCGGAACCAGAAGTGGACCTTTCACGTCACCATGTAAACAGACTTTCCCCACAAATGGGAACTGCCACTATATAATGTAATTATAATTAAAGAGAATATAAAACACACTAGCTTCAACCCATTGTTGGTACATTTAATAGTAAGAGCAGAAGAAAGGCGGGTTAACTCTGAAGACTCTCCAGGTCGCCGTTATTCTCGTAGTTTAACTGGACTGAGCTCCTTGAAGACGTTCCACCTCCATCCAGGAGGCTTCATCAGCTCTGACTGACTGGTTGGGAGTTCCACATACTGATATCCTGAAGGAGACGTTAACACCTGAGTTTGGGTTTCAATTGGAGGTTTGTTGCTCCTCCCCCTCGTTATGTGGGTCGTTAGTGCTCCTCCTGACACAGTGGGGTTCGTTAGGGTCTCTGTGGCTAGGTGTGGATGTGGGTTCATCTTCCTGGGGAGAGATCTTAGGACTGAACTGTGACCAGGTGAGAGGTGATGCCTCAGACCTCCACCTCTGCTGAAGTCTGGCTTAGATGGCAGAGGAGATGAGCTGAAGGTGTGTTCACTCAGGTAACTGTTCAATGGCTGCACCTGCCCAGATTCTCCACACGCGTCCTGCTCACACCCACCTGTAGAGCACTATCACTATATATGTACTACACTGTACTACACTGTACTACACTGTACTACACTATATGTACTGTTGTTGACTCTCCAGCTCTCTCCTGAAACAGCTGCAGGTCAAAGCTGCGTATGATCTAAGTGATGACCTGTGTGATTTCTATCTGTGCTGACAAATCTCAGTGTTCTCAGAAAGAAAACTAGTTTCAACGGCATACAAGCATCACAATGCTAAACTAACACACACACACACACACACACACACACACACACACACACACACATATGCACAACACCCTGTGCAAGTCATAAACCTGTGAATTTCATAAACGCTCCAATCGGGAAGAATTTGGCCATTGCTGTGCTGTTTCTCGTTAACAATAAATAGCGTCACAGGGTCCTGAGGTGAAATTACACTATATCATGGCTGAGAGCTCATTAAAAATGGATATGAGTGGTTGACTAACAGTAGCTCCCAGGCTCGAAAGTGTCAACGGGCCCGCTGCTTTCCTTCCATGTTGTAAAAAATTCAAGCTGATGTGACACAGCGGGCACGTTGGCGCCAGACATGCACGGTGATTTATGCCTCTCATTTCCAGTAAGGGACATTTTAAGTGAAAGCACAGGGAATTTGGCAATTTTACAGCAAGGCACTGCAGAGAAAAAAAGTACAGCAGTTGCATACTTGGAGAGATTCTCAGCATTGTTGGGAGGAAAAAGCATCGCCTGAATCCAGTATCTGTCAGGAACATGCACACAAATTACCTGTTGGGTCTCACCGACTATCGTTCAAGGCCAACTGCCACACAAACAAACAAAGCAGCAAATACAAAAGGGAATTTATGTTATCACCTTTTGAATAGGCTGCGGCTTTATATACAAATAAATAAAGGATGTGGAGCTGAAGGGAAAACAGTGAACTATTATATGTTATCTATAATAAGAGATCCCAACACAAGCTACAAGAGAGGGAAGAACAAACCGCCGCCTATGACCGGAGCCTCAGTGACACCAGGCAAAATTAAAGCTCTGTAGTCGGAGGCAACTGGACCTGTCTTTGGTTCTTCAGTTCTCCTCCCAGAGGCTTCATTAGTTGAACCTCAAGTTCTCACCCTCAAAATTACATGGAAAATACCTCAATTCATTGATTGAAATTAAATGGATAGCGAGGTGGACAGGCGGCTCGGCGCTGTACCGGACCATCCATCTACTTCCCAACCCTCACCTTCTTCTGAACACGTCCACCTGGGAGGAGACCCCGGGGCAGACCCAGAACCCGCTGGAGGGATTATATCTCTCAGCTGGCCTGGGAACACCTCGGGATCCCCCAGGAAGAACTGGAAAGCATCACCGGGGGGAAGGAGGTCTGGAATGACCTGCTCCACCTGCTCCCGACCCCAGATAGGCGGAAGGAAATGGATGGATGGATGGATGGATGGATGGATGGATGGATGGAAACGACATGACTCATGGTCCGTTAACAAACCCAGACTCTCATAACTCAGAATGTGAACGGGTGTGAGAGCCTGTGGAAGGATCTCAGGACTGCATCGTAAATACCTGATGGCAGGTTCACATAGACGACTTCTTCAAGTCCTGAAAGGTGAGGAAGCCTCTTTGCTCTTCTTTAATCAATGACAATGATTTCTGTCACTGTGAACAAAGTACGATGCTTTGACACTGAAATAAACACAGTTATCCCCATATTTGAACAATACTACATGTTCTTCCATCCTGTTTGGACTTTAAAGAAAACTACAAGACGTGATGACGTCATTCAAATTAGAGTCACCTGAACCTGACGATGAGCAAAACCTGTTGGTCGACTGGATCAGTTGCCAAGAGAAGCAAAGGAAATCCTTAACATCATACATTTCAAGTCATGACTCCATAATGGACCCTTAACAATCCTAAACCTGCTATCTGACAGGTTTGTAGGAAAAACCAACAGAACCCATAAAAACAGCCTTAACATAGCGACAGCCTTGGATTGTGACTCCGACATGACATTTAATGTCACCAATCAGGATGACGGCGTATTATCTGACTGAACAATCCCACAGATTGGCTACGTTCACACTGCAGGACTT
>NW_007578728.1:114826-133427 GCF_000690725.1 Stegastes partitus
TTTTAACTCTTGGCGAGGAGCCTGCCCTCATTAATCACACCTTATCAGCCGCGATGCGAACGAATAGAGGCAGAAAATGGAGTGAGGAGCGAGGGAGGAGGAGGAGGAGGATGAAAGAGGAGAGGAAGCGGTGACGGAGGAGTGTTTCTCCGCTCGCTGTGTGACTCAGAGGCTCGGTGCAGTCCCTGACCTCCTGCCACCTCGCTGGATTGAATAAAGAAGCAGCAGCAGCCCAAGGGCGCGGTGTTAAATAATGCCCAGGCATACGGAGTACATTAAGATTTAGCATAAATAAGAAGCGGCGGCGCGGCGGACGGCCTGTGCGCTGCCAACTCATTAACCCTGTCAGAGAGACAGACGGACGAGTCCAAAGGGACGCGTCAGAGGAACAACGGATGCCCACAGGAGGTGGAGGACGGGACGACTTGAAGAGAAGACCTTGAGATTGGAATCACATTTCAAAAGTTTCTGGGTTATGATGTAAGATTCGAATGTGTACATGTGTTTCCTTTGTGATGAGATGAATGGACGGGATGACATTGACTTCTGAATACAGTAAAAGAAACAAGCAGGATGATGCAGAGCTGCTCTGAGCTGCACACACACCGTCCCCGTTGTTCTGCACTACAGATGAAAACATCTCTTTGACTCAGTCAGCACGCCTTTACCGTCATGTATTCTTAACTAAATTCTAATGTGTGCCCGTTTATTATGTTAATGATTAGTCTTGGCCTTGAACTGAGCTCAACCGTGTCTCCAGATCCCACTTTAGGCAAAAATATATTCTTGGCATCATTAAAATTCACACACCAGCTCACAATCACATTGATTTTTACTCTGTTGACGGGTCTAGTCCAGCTTTACTTTGCATAATGCTTTAAATAACTCCAGTCATTAGCTCGTTTAGCTTTAGATTTGAATGTCTAACACTGAATAAAATCACTGTTGTAATACTGTATTAGAAGCCAGCTACATGATTAGTAAGGCAAAGGACTGAGGATTTAAAATGTGCTGCTTTCAGAGCACGCTGGATGTTCAGCGTCGTCCCGTCAGGTGTCAAACGAGTCACTTCAGTCACTTCTCACCGGTGTTACTGAAAGCCAGAAGGCGACTGGTGATCGTTCCTAATCACTGCTGAGGAACCAAGTTTAATAAAAATCATCATGTGCAGGACATGTTGCACAAAATAAACACACAAGCTGCTGAATTAATCGGCTGCAGCGATAGTTTGATATTTTGAGAGACGCACTTTTTCACTTTCATGTTTCAGAGGAGGGCTGCAGGTGGAACAGTGGCTAGCACCGTGGCCTCACAGCTAGAAGGTCGCCGGTTGGCATCCCGGTGAGGACACCCGGGATCTTCCTGCGTGGAGTCTCCATGTTCTCCCCGTGCAGCGTGGGTTCTCTCCGGGTTCTCCGGCTTCCTCCCACAGTCCAGAAACATGCTGAGGTTAATTGGTGATTGTAAATTGTCCGTAGGTGTGAATGTGAGTGTGCTTGGTTGTCTGTCTCTAAGTGTAGCCCTGTGATAGACTGGTTACCTGTCCAGGTGAACCTGCACTGGCCTGCTAGAGGAGGGGGGTGCTTGTCAGGGATGGCTGTTACTGAATGGGGTGGTGGTCGTGTCAGAGTGAAATCCACATGACGGTCTGGATCCATACTGTAACAAGAGGATCAATATGATTCACTTCACCTGTCAGCGGTTTGACTCGTACTCAGCAGGGACAGCGGGCTCCACCACAACACCAGAACCTGCTCAGGAACAGCTCCAGGCAGACAGCGAAGAAGCCAAACTCCCCAGATCCCAGTCCGACTCAGCATCCATCCCATGTGCCAGAACAAGTCAGATCCCCACAATCAGCCGAAGCCAAAGGATTCGTGCCCACGTTCTGGTGCCAGACGCCGTTGTCACAACCCGGCCAATGGGCCACAGCAACAGATGGGAGACGACACAGGTGTCGCCAGCAAATGTGTCGTCTTTTATTAAAAAACAATTTAGTCCTAACAAAGTGAGGTGTGTGAGTCAGTGGGATCGGTGGTGGAGCTGTGGACGGCTGGATGTGATGGTCTGGTGTAGACACAGACAGCGTGGCCGTAGCCAACGGCAGGAGAGGGGCGGGGCCTGTAATAGCCTGGAAGCAGGTAGGACCGCCCACTCAGGTTTAGCCACCTGAGGGGCAGAGCAAAGCATCGACAGCCGATGTGCCCGACCATGAGAGAGGCTTCAACAGCATGAACGCGACTGACAGTTAACAAGTGGTTCTAATGTTAATGTGTATAACAACAACTCAGGTCACATCATGTTAAAGATGATTGTGTTTGTGGCGTTTGGCTTTCAGCAGAGTTTAGGCAGAGAAGAGATGTGGCGAGAGTCAGCAGCCAGAGAACAAGTAGCACAGACTCAGCTGCAGGGGTCACTCCAGGTCAAACCATGTTTAATTTTTATTTTTTATTTTTTGCCAGGACACGTCTGACATTCAAACACTGGCCTTCGCTTAAAATAGGATGAAAGTCTGAGTTTGGCTTCACATAATATGAAGGCAAAAAGTGGAAAAAGGCAGACACACACACACACACACACACACACACACACACACACATATCAAAAAGGACGCTACAAAAAGAAAAAAAAAAGGTCTTTCACGTTTAGTAGAGCCTAAAAGTGCCAGTTCGATAGCAGATCTTGAAAGTGCAGCTTGGCTAAGAGGTTTTTCATTGATCCGGCTGCACATCTTGAAAGAAAGCAAAAATATGTTGATGCTAGCGTCAGAAAAGGCAGAGTGGGCCAGAGACGGTACAAAAGCATGATCCTGAAGCTGCAGACGAGAGGAGAAAGCCGCAGTAACAAAAAAAAAAAAAAAAAAAGACAACTCTTCAGCTGATGCGAGGAAATTGTCCGTTCGTTAAAAGTCCACTCTGAAGACACGATGTAAGATTTTAATCAAAGACTCCGCTGAGGCCAACAAGCGGAGGATGGGCCAACGAGGGAGCTGTGAAGACCATTAAAATAACTGTGACATGTGCCCCGTTAAACCAGAAATGCAAAACGTGTGAGGAATTAATTAGAGGATGTGATGTTGACAAAAACACGCAGTCGAGTTCCAGAGAAACCGGCTGGATGTGAGGTCGAGTTCATCCCACACAATAAGGGTCGTCCACGCTACAGTTAGAGTTAAATCTGTCTCCTGCAGCGGTGAGGACACCTCTCACATGCAAGAACTAAAACCTGAGCAATTACAGCCGCTTGTCCTTCACGTCTGATGGATCCACGTTGGTCTACGTAGGGCAGCAGATACATGCATGATGTGGAAGTGCCAATGAGCAGCGCTGGTTTCTGGACTGGTTCATACACCAGGATGGAGACGCTGATTAACCAAAGTTATATTTAGTGCTACTATATAATTATTGTTGTGATCCATGAAACTGATTGTTTTACAAAAAAAAAAAAACCTGAAAACAATAGAAGTCCATGATTATTTCTAGATGAAGATGTCAGATGAGACGTATTTACCTGCATTCCTGGACACACAGGTGAGTTTCAGAGGCTGAATGTCATGTTTAACTTCTCAGAGACGCCCAGTGGCTCAGATTTGGGTATAAAAAGGTGACTTTCAGTATTTTTTATTCCTGTTCAGAATGGTTCAGGAACGAGACTGAGCGCCCAACTGGTCAGACAGGTGGTCTAATAGATGAGTTAAGCTGGAATCAGCCACATCAGACCAAACCCACAGAATGATGCCACTTGCTTTAAAGGACTCAATTCATTTTTTAATAGATACGTGTTCGACCACAACAAGCTATTTTAATTCATAATTTATTTTTACTACCTCTGATAAACAGAAGGCTGTAGTTCATGTGGACGGTAACAACACAACCTGCACATTACCAGGTTCACTGTCTTTATCAAGTCAAGTCCATTTTATTCAATACAACATAACTTCTGAAAAAACCCAATATTTCCACAACTTTTTGTAAACAACTGACTTTGATAAGGACCGGTTCTGTTCCGTCTCTGGTCTCATCTTCCTTCTGCTCCTTCAGTACCTTTGACCTGTTCAGTGACTGAGGTTCTGGAAGCGGTCCGGTGTTCAGTACCAGCTGTTCTGCCGTTCGTTCAGCCTCCTGTGGAGATAAATGAAAAAAAAAAACAACACACAACAAAAAGCATCAACTCTGGAGCTTGCAGACGTGGCAATAGGGTGAAGATCAGTGGAGTGCTCCTGTCAGGGAGCTTTAATTGCAGGTTCTAGAGAACGCCACCCATGAGACTGGTTACTACAACTGGGACGAACCTCCGTCACAACCGCCGGGCTCAACGGTTAAAGACAGCCAGTTGGTGTGATGTGTCAAACCCTGATGGATTGTTGGTGGCATGGCAGGGGTTAACCTCCTCCTTAAACCCAGTGAACCCCTGTGCTGCCTCCCTAAGCCTGGAGCTGGGAAACAAAGCCCTTATCTGGTTCAGTCAACCTGCCTCCCATTTAGCCCAGTGCCAGCCACACATTTGCATGTCAATCATAGAAGCGGATGACATTTAAAAAGCCTGTAAAGAGACTGGTAGGAAATCACAGAAATTAATTGCGAAGCACGTGTGCATGTGTTGTGTGAAGTGCACATGTATGTAGTCACACACACACACACACACACACACACACACAGGTTTTGGTGACTTAGGACTGTTCTTTCAAAACAATGGACGCCTCTTTCCAGTGAATCTTATATATATGTATCTATACTTGAGCTTTGCAACACAAATCTCACCTCAACATTTGAATCAACACGTCAGAACTCAGAACACCTTGTGGTCCACTACAGGGGAACCGATACCACATCACTCTGTGGCTCTGCACTGAGATTTATTGTTTTCATTTTGCCTTTATTCACTTTCTCTCTCTGTCCCGGTGCATGCTGGGAGTGAGGAAATGCTGGGAGCCTGTGAGCGGGCGGCGTTCATCACGTTTCTTTTGTTTATTTAAGTGTTTAATGTTCACAGTCACCAGAGTTTATTAATCACACAGTACACTTATTTATTCTTTCCACTTTGCTGTGGTTCACTCTTATTATCAGAGCATTTGATGTTCTGTCCAGTCTAACGTGTACGTATGTGCTGCGTATGTCTGAATGAAGCCACGACGAACATTAAAGTGACTTATGTCTGATGTTGTAATAAAAAACCACCAACACCTTGTATGAGAAGGACTTCTGTGAGACGTGACTATGAACACATCACTGCAGCGCTGCCGGTTTTATGTGCCGTCCAGTGAACACCAGGAGCTGCTGGATTTTGTGAATTTGTGTGCCTGGGTGATCTATACGTTACTTTTCACCACTCCTTCACTGATGCATGGTAACAGCATAGTGCACCAACAATGAAGGATCATCTCTAATGAAACAAAGTCACGAACAAGATTCAGAGAAATGCGGTCATGTGGGAAGAATCAGGGAAATCAGGAGGCAAAGCTCTGCAGCTGCTATCAGAATAAAAATGTCTCAGAGGGAAGGAGCTGCAGACTGCAGGTGGTCTGGGTGAGCAGGAGAGAGGTGTGAGAGAGGAAATCAGATGGACACACTTTTTTTTCTTCTTTCATTCCTCCTGTGTGGATGTAACACTTTGCATCTGATTTGCCGTCTAACTCGCTGAGGCTTCAAACCGTACATCCATGTTCTGATCCAGCCTCCAGGATCAGCTGGATGGACCAGAACCAGGTGGACATGGTTCAGATAGTTTATTGCTCAGTAGATGAACACAACAGAACTGTGACAACACAAAGGAAGATGGTGGATGTTGGTAAAAATCAAAGAACCAAACGAAGGCTAACAGAGTGTCAAAGCTAGCTAACTAGCTTAGCCTCGATTAAACCTGACAGCAGCATCCACACATAACAGAAGAAACTAGAACAAACTGGTGCCTCAAACACACAGAATGAGAAACACCAGACAGGAGGAACTTGTTCACCAGGTTGTCCAGCTGCTAGCGGGAGTCAGTCTCCACTGAGACTCTCTCAAACTCCCACCGAGTCAGCAGCTGCCAGCAGAAGTTCCCACAAACACAAAGACACAGAGCGAGCGGCACCAGGACTGTTCACACTGAAGCCCAGCCGGCCGGCCTGAGAGGCTGCTGCTTGCTTTATAGCCAGGTGTGGTGACTGCTGGGTGGAGGAGGAGTGGTGCTGGTCCAATCAGACGTGACCGGAGGCGGGAGAACAAGGCTGAAAGTAGGTCAGGAGCTCCAGGGCAATCATCACTGATGTCTGGCAGGTGAGGTTCTGGAGCACCGTCTTCAGCTTCACACACAATGATCACAGGTCCAACACATATGATGGCACAATGGGCCGGAACAACCCACGACTGTTTGATGGTGGTATTTTTTGGTGTTTCATGAGGACTTTCCTACAGACTACATCTGGCCAGTGTGGCTCCTCGGTGACGATAGTAGAGACTTATCTGGACACTGAACTTGTGAAAGCAGAGTGTTGGAGCTGATGTGAAGCTGCTCTTTAACGTGTTTCAGTCATTTCTGGTTATTGAACCTGCTCTGGGTTTGGTGTGACCTCTTTGCTAACCTCTACTCTCCAAACAATTCCTCAGAATTTGTTGTTGTGTGTTCTGTCTGACAAACCAACAAACTGTCATCTACTAATGAACATCTGAGCACTTCCTCATTTTACAGAGGTAGAGGAAGAATAACGTTTTTATTCCAGACATGGCACTCTGGAAGGTGAACTATGAAACATGCTGACTGTGAAGGCTGGGAGTGTAGGTCAGACAGAGATCCAAAGTAATTTATTTATGAATAGAAAACGACAGTATAAGAGTATGTAGAGTTTAGGGATCAGTCATGATGAACTGGGAATGAGGTCACAGCTGGCAGGAGAACTTTAGTTTGGACTGAAACAACTAATCAATTAAAACTGATTATTAGAACAGCTGTCAACTAATTTAGTCATCGATTAGTTGCTTAATAACATTTTTTACCTGAAGCGGCCCGTTTTTCTTTTTCAAATATGAAACCAATCTGTTGTAGTGGCAGTAATGAGCCACCGGGGGCTGTGATCCACCTGTACAGCAGGAGAAGCAGCCAATCGCTGGCCTCGTTTCGCATCACGCGCACCACAGCACGGTCGATCCGCTCAGCGAGAGTGTGGAGGCGGCTGGCGAGAGCTCGAAGAAGAAGAAGGAGGAAAGAGATAAATGAGGAGAGAAAACTTCCTGAACAAAGTGTGGGAGCTTCACAGCCAAGAGATGAGTGACCTGCAAACTCAGCAAAAACACATTCACCTCATTTTCTCGGTTTGATGCTTTAAACTGAAAAAGCTTTTCACTGACAGGTGGATCTAAAGCTCATCGGGTTCCTTCTGATTTGTTTGACAGAAATTAGTGAAATAAAATGCTGTAAAAGTCACCGTTCTCTTGTATTCTTCTTTTTCTTCATGAAAACATGTTCTTAATAACTTAGCTGTGTAAATAAAGGCTAAACAGAGATGTCTGTAAAAGAAACACGCCAAAGATTAATCGATTAATCATAATTAATCGATAGATTAATCAGGTAATCGTTAGATGCTGCCCTAGTTTGGACCAGAGAGCAGAGCAGGCTGAGGCAGGAGCTGGCAGGGTGTCCAGGTGGAGGCTCAGCCGGTGAGCAGGACTGAAGGCAGCTGGGTTTTGCAAAGGACGGCCTGAGGCGAGTGTCCAGAGCAGCCGGAGGGAGACGGAGGCAGGAGGCTGCAGGCGGAGCAAACAGAAGTCAGCACGACACTAACGTGGAGTTACAGAATGAACTGACGGCTGTCACCAGACTGAGTCCATGATTTGGAGATGATAGTTTGACTTTAGGGCTGCAGGTGTCTCTGTGGTTAGCACCGTTAGCGCCTCACAGCTAGAAGGTCTCCGGTTGGCGTCCCGGTGAGGACACCCGGGATCTTTTGCGTGGAGTCTCCATGTTCTCCCCGTGCAGCGTGGGTTCTCTCCAGGTTCTCCGGCTTCCTCCCACAGTCCAGAAACATGCTGAGGTTAATTGGTGATTGTAAATTGTCCGTAGGTGTGAATGTGAGTGTGCTTGGTTGTCTGTCTCTAAGTGTAGCCCTGTGATAGACTGGTTACCTGTCCAGGTGAACCTGCCTTCACCCTGAGTCAGCTGGGATAGACTCCGCCCCCCATGACCCTGGTGAGGATTAAGTGGTGTATAGATAATTGATGGATGGACAGTTTACTTACCTTTGACCACAGAGCTGTAGCTCTGTTCTCCTGTCCCTCTTTTTTTTTTGTAAATATCTTTATTCCAAATAAATTATTGATTACCAAACGCTTGGTCCTTGTCTGAGTTCCTGTGTCTGACAGAACATCTGTTTAATGGAAGTACTGACCCGATCTCGTTGTCAGATCCAGTGAGGTTCTAAGACATCTAAACATGTTGAAAAGGCCACCGAGACATTCTGAAAGGTTCTGTCTGGAACATACCACTGAACTGATCCGATCTGTGTGGGTGCAAAGAGTGAACATGAACAAACTGTGTTATGCTGACTGTTTCATTTCCTGTTTCGATCAAGACCATTAATCTGCGTTCATGCTTTCTTGCAGACGTCGTGCAGCTGGTGTGTGAGTGCTGTGTGTCTACGTGCATGTGTAACTGATAACCTGATCTCAGAGCCGAGCATTCTAAAGATGAATATTCGCAATTACGACGTTCTCATTAGAGCGTGTGACCTTCAAGTGAGCTCTGTCTGTATCGATCGTCCCAGCCGCCGTTGACACTGGCCTTTCAGTGGAAATTGCTCGGCACCGCCACCGCCACAACAACAACAACACAGACGTAGAACATAATGATGTGAAGAGCAGCGCCAGAGCGGTAATCTGTCCTGAGAGCAGGTGATGATCAGTGGCCACGAGCAGGCAGAGTGCACGGTGGACGGCTGCATCCTGGAGGCAAAGGAGACCAGAAACGGCAATAAAGTTCCTCTTCATCGATTAAGCTGCAAAACAAAATATCTCTGATCATCAAAATGACATTTGATGAAAACAGTCCCTTCATGCCTTAGAATGGCTCAAGGCCTCAGGGTGAAGTCATGCTTTCCACATGTGGCATGTATAAATGTTTGACAGCAGACATGACTCTACTCATGCTCCAGTCAGTACATCTGGACCAAATGGTTGCGTCGCACCTCATGGGGCTCCTCTGGACGTCTGTAGGGACGTAACCTGGACTGTTTACAGGATACAGCAGCTTCTAGAAGATGCACCATCTCAGTGGGATTATTCCTGAAGTATGACAAGCACTGAAATATTCAAGAACATCCATCCATCCATCATCTCTACACCTTCATCCTCACCAGGGTCATGGGGGGCGGAGCCTATCCCAGCTGACTCAGGGTGAAGGCAGGTTCACCTGGACAGGTAACCAGTCTATCACAGGACTACACTTAGAGACAGACAACCAAGCACACTCACATTCACACCTACGGACAATTTACAATCACCAATTAACCTCAGCATGTTTCTGGACTGTGGGAGGAAGCCGGAGAACCCGGAGAGAACCCACGCTGCACGGGGAGAACATGGAGACTCCACGCAGGAAGATCCCGGGTGTCCTCACCAGGACGCCAACCGCCGACCTTCTAGCTGTGAGGCGCTAACGGTGCTAATGGTGCTAATGGTGCTAACCACCGACATGTCAGAGGATTTCTTGCAGAACTTTCTGCTGTGTTTGGTTGTTCTGGTGATCGGAGGATCTTTCACTGCTTCCATCATCACAGTGAATACTTCAGCTACAACTCTTTTAATCATGTATTGTACAGGTGTGTTCCCACTTGGACGTATTACCAAAGTTTAAAACCTGGTTCTCAGTGGAGGTCTTTAAACATCTGCGGTGCATCTCTGCAGAGGCGCTTCATTATTTGTGAAACTGAGCATGTCTCAGTGAAGGAGGACGATGGACGAGTCACTCCTTCACTTCATCGGATTTCACTAAATGACTGCAGATGACGTAACCAAGTCAATGGAAGTGATGCAAGTCTTGGGAGTGGAAGTGGGAGGTAGTGGAATAGTTCAGAAGCTGTCATTGGACAGGCCTGCCTGCTTTTACTGATTTATTCTGTCACTGTGGACAAAGAGAAATATAAAGCAGTCTGTGTTTAGTGTAAATTGATTATAGCTTTTCAAAACTAGCAAACTAATTTCTGTCTCACAGAGACTGATGTCATCAGAGTGTCAGGGGCCAATCAGAGAAGACTTTCATTAGTGCTCCTCCTGAACACCTGGGGAGGCTCAATACAGGGATGGATGTGCGTCTGCCTCAGTCGATACAACAGGGACTGGATCTGCAAAGTGGAGCGTTAGCCTGATTTCTCTGTTGGTGATTGGAGGCAAAATTGGATTTTTCAGTTCTTGTTTGCAGTCAGACCTTAAAGTCACACCTCCAGACCAGCAGCTTATTGACATTAAACATGTTGCAGAGAAACCTTCTACCTTTATATGTATTTGACACTTACACCTCAAGACTTTTCCGTTAAATCAAATCAGAAAACATGTAACGACTGACAACAATTCATCAGCTTCACTCGTATCACACTGATTCTGTTTATGTGGATTGAAACCATCAATGAATCCATCTTTCTGTTCATCATATTCATTCCGTCCAGCAGAAAGTGGCAGAGCGCTGGAGCCCATCCTGGCTGCCAGCGGGTCCAGGTACACCTGGACAGGTAACCAGTCCACCGCAGGGCCAATCACTGAACCACTTTGAATAAATTCACATCTGGAAATATTTGGCCATGCAATCGTTGCACATCGCTGTAAATCAATAACGGCAGCTTTGTGGAGAACAGTGTGGGATGTGGTCACATGAGCAACAATGACGGAAAGAATGAAATAAGAAATCCTGTGTGCTCATGACTCTGTTACCCCAGTGCATGCTGGGAAGCTTCCTAACACGCTCACTGCAATCACATGATCAGCCAGTTGTTGTGTAAGACTTGAGGCAGCAACAGGAGCAGAGACTGAACGCTGCAGTCGAGACAGATCAGATCATCTCAGAAACACTCACGTCCTGATCAGCATGTCTACAGATGCTTTACCTGCGACAAGGTGTGATCTGGTTGAACAAACAGATTCTGATGTGAAGCAGCATCTTATCAGTATATAGATGAATTAAATGCCTGCAGTCAGTGGTGAGAGTGTGTGTCTGTGTACATGGGACGGGTTTTCTTATTGTTTTGTCATGTTTAACCCTTTGTGTTGCTTTTTTGTAGGAGGATTGCTGTATAAATAAAGTTTGATTTGATTTGAAAAAACATTTTAAATGGTCAAATACATGAACTACAACTCAGCAGATGTCATTTTTTTTATACGTCTAACATTAAAACTGTCAGAGCTTCAGTTTTTCAGGGATCCCCTCATCCCACGTAGCACCATGTGTGTGGTCTTACTAAATACACACATATATATATATTCCCAGCGTTGCATCAATCCTTTTTTTATTTCTGTGTTTTTCAGCAGAACAAACCTTCACAGCTGCCAGTTCCTCACAAATCCAAAAACCTTCTGGACTGAGCGTCTACTCGGGTCAGCTGTTGGATCCGCTGAGAGCCAGGAGGTTCTGCAGACGGCAAAGAGCAAAAGCAGTGGCGCTCTAAAAAACTGCAGCTGGCTCGATGCTCGAGGTTATCGGTCAACCGTGTCTCAAGGCAGAGAATGAAATAGTTCAATCTTACACCCATCATGTCCACGGACACACACTTTCCTTCTTTTTTAACCCCAATAACTTTAACTCATTGCATCATTGGCCAGGGATTTAGTTTTAGTATCATTAACTTACACAAAACCCTATTTTCAAGTCATGACACAGGACTTTCCAGGACTTTCCAGGACTTTCCAGGTACCATTACATGTTGTTTTTTGGTCCTGGTGGTTCAGGCAGTAGAGGCCTCATAGGAGGAAGTTCCTCAGCTCCAGCTCCATGACGGGGCAGCCGTGGCCACTTCAGACCAGCACATGTTCCTGGAGGAACCATAAAACGTATTTAGCATTATTTATTTAAGTTTTTTCATCTATTCATTATTTATTTAAACGCTTCACACCCGACTTAATTGGCTCGGCCCTCGTGTACCTCGTACTGCTCCAACAGCTCAGGGCATTAAGCTAAAAGCCATCTCACTGGGTTGTTCTTACCCCTTTCTTTGCCTTTCACTTTCAGATGTCTGCAGGGTCCGGGTACACAGTTGTTGGTGAGGGAACGTGTTTCTCTTGAAAACGAGACTGAGACACTGTCTGGATGGAAGAAGTGGAGAAAAGGGATCACAGGGCGCAGCACACTGAAGCCACATTATGTTGTCCTGGTGTTGTGCTAACAGCAGTATGATTGAAAACGCACTGTCATGAAACTCATGAATAATTAAATTACTATTAGCTCTAACACTGGCTGCTCAGGCAGAACACTGTAGTCGCTCACAGAGCACATGGATCTATCAGGGGGACGGGTTTCTCTCTCCTCCTCAGTACACATCATTTAGCATTCCACAGCATGTGTGGCTGCATATCATTTCTGCTTTCATGTTGTCTGGTAAAAATTTAATTACATGAACTGCTGTCCATCATCATTCCTCTGCCTCTGAGAGGTAACTGGATATCTGCTCGGCTACGAACACGAAGCCACACCAGGTACAAACAGGAGCTTTAAGATGATTTGGATTAACAGCAAACATAAAGCATGTGGGCTATAATATATAGTTGGACTCTGCTGGAAACTGGCATGAGTGAAAAACCTGAAGATCTCCAAGACAGACGTTCATCACACCAAGAAACAACCAGCCCACCATGGTGCTGCCACATCGCTAGCTGGTGGCAGCAGGAAACGTCTTCCTACCCACCAGAGGACCGAGCACTCATCTGTTCTGTGTCAGGAGTCGTGGTCAGACCTCCAGGGACCTGAACATGAGGGGCACTGTGGAGACATGGGACTTGTTGGAAACCGACTTGTTGAAGCTGGTCTGAAGTCACACAGGGCAGAAGAAGCCCTTCATCAACCAAAGGCAGAGGAAAGCCCGGTTCCTCTCTGCTGGGACCACAGGGACCGGACTGGTGATGGTTGGGCTCAGGTTCTCTTCAGGGATGAACCCAATGTTCAGCTGATGCCCACTCCAGCCCACTTCCTGGTGAGGAGGAAGCCTGGAGAAGCCTCCAGACCAGACTGTCCTGCCCCTACAGTAGAACATGGAGGTGGATCAGGGACCATCTGGGCTGGTTCCAGTTTGGGTGGAACAGGGTGAATGGACCAGGTCATGGACAGGCTGCTCTGGAAAGCAGTCTTCTGCCATCAGCTGGAAAACTCTTTCCTGCCTCCAATGACCTGGAACAATCCAGAACCCACCCACTACCTGTGCTGCTGTGACTAGTGGTGGATCCGTCCTCGGTCCTGATGTTCTCCACAAACAGCCAAACGTTGATGCTACTGTCTGTTTTGTTCAGTGTTACTGGTGGTACATCTACATGTTGGTCAGTCTCAGATGTTACACTCCCTCACAAAGCATTTCACTTGTTGTGTTGGTGTTTCCTGGACAGTCAGTTTTGTCTTTTTGGTCCATTTTCTGTCTTGACTTTAGGGAGATGAAGCGATGCTGATCAGAGCTGTGGTCTGGTCTCTGCATGTGGCATCAACAGGTCGGACTGTTTACAACGATTTCTTGGAGTAAATTCACGATGACAAAATAAAGCTTTTGCAGATTCTGGAGACACACTTTAACTGTTATTTAATACTGATAATATTAGAGCCAGAAAACAAACAAACAAACAAACAAAAGCCTCCATGTGGTCAGTAGAGGAAAAAAGTCCAACAGAACTGAGAAACATGGGAAAATCCTATTACCTTTTGTTTTTTCTGTGTGGCACCGGTTAAAGAGTTAAGCTTTTATTAGCAGCATTTCAACCCAATCACACGTCTTCCTGAGGGAAATGAGTCCAGTGACCAAACACCATTCACAAGGTCATAAAGTCATTTCAGAATATTGACTTTCCTCCATATGAGGGAGGCAGGAAACAATAAAAAACTATTTCAGTCTGATGCAATCCAACATAGAAAAAATAAAAATCCTGTAATGATCTCTGGGTCTGTGGGTGTAGTTCTGTTCTGTTTCTGTGGACAAAGAAATCCTGCAGTTAATTATCAACCTTACAATCATTATACTGGATTACCTGGACAGGTGTTGTGTCATTAAAACATCCATCCATCCATCCATCCATCCATCCATCCATCCATCCATCCATCCATTATCTTCTGTTTCTCCGGGGTCAGGACGAGCAGGTCATTCCAGACTTCCCTCCACCAGGCAACACTTTCCAGCTCTTCCTGGGGGATCCTGAGGCGTTCCCAGGCCAGCTGAGAGATATGATCCCTCCATCGAGTTCTGGGTCTGCCCTGGGGTCTCCTCCCAGGTGGACGTGTTGGGAAGTCCTCCAGAAGAAGCCTCTCCAGAGACATCCGAACCAGATGTCCAAACCACCTCAGCTGGCTTCTTTAGACGTGAAGGAGCAGCAGCTCTACTCTGAACTCCCTCTAGATGTCTGAGCTCCTCACCCGATCTCTAAGGCTGAGCCCAGACATCCTGAGGAGGAAGCTCAGTTTGGCCGCTTGTATCCGCGATCTCGTTCTTTCGGTCACGACCCAAAGCTCGTGACCATAGGTGAGGGTTGGGATGAAGATGGACTCTTCGCCACGACGGTCCAGTACAGCGCCCACATTACTGCTGACACTGCACCGAGCCGCCTGTCCACCTCGTGCTCCATTTTCCCGTCACTCATGAACAAGATCCCGAGATATTTAGACTCCCTCACTTGAGGAAGCGACTCCCCCCGACCTGGAGGAGCCAATCCACCGGTTTCCGGCAGAGGACCATGGCCTCGGACTTGGAGGTCCTGATCCATCATTTTAATAGACAAATCGTCACAGTTCAGCCATCACCTCAACATTAGAGGCTCAACAAACTCAGCCTGTTGAACTGCCCAGGTGTCTGTTACTGTCTCCACCCCCCGTGTACAGAAGATGAAGAAGAAGATGAAAGAATAGACACTCCAACACATGACATTAAAAGCCTCTGCTCATCTCCTCTCTGTCAGAGGTCCCACTTCTTTTAGCCTCTTTCTTAAAGTTTCCAGACACTAATAGGCTTAGAAGGCAGCAGCAGTGGATTAAGGACAGAAAGCGAGGCGAACCACCTCGTGCTGTTCTCTCCTCGTTTCTCTCTTAAATAAAACCAGGCCCGAGCTTCATCTGCAGCTCGGCTGGAAGGGGACACGGGCTCCCCGGCTGTTCATTTGAAGAGGGTGACATGCAGTGATCTAGTTCCTATTCCCAGGTCTGTCTAATTACCGGCTTGATCACCAGCCTGACCTTTCACATTCAGGCTGGACAGAAGAAAGCGCCACCACCTTGATAGAGCTGGATAATAAGAACAGGAGGACAGGGGGTGGGGAGACGTCTGATGGAGTGAGAAAAAAAAAAAAAAAAGAGGAAAAAGGCGGGTCTACAAGACCTTTTGGTAATTGCGCCTTTTTATCCTTTGGGGAAGTAATGAAATGACCCGTGTTCCTCTGATCTTTCTTTCTTTTCTCTTCTCTCTTTGTGTTTCACACTTTTCTTCTTTCACTCTCTTTTTCTGCCTCTCATCCTTTCAATTAATTATCACTTCTTTCTCTTCATTAATTTCCCTTTTCCTCTTTTATTCTCTGTCTTTGAATTCCTCGTGTCGCTGACGGTGCTTTTGATGACTTGTGAAACATCATCAGTTCAAAGTTGAGCCGAGTCCAAACGCCTCGACGTGTTTGTGCTGTTTGTGGACTTTTAGTCGACCAGAGTCCCAGAATTCATTTCATATTCATCAGTTTCACCAGATTTGGAGCAACCGAGCAGCACTTTATGTTTCTACATTCATTCTGACACTTGCATTATAAACACCATTCTTATGACACGTACGTGGATGTAAGAACTCTGTAGGACTTGCATCTGCAGAGGTCCGTGCACACCACCAGGGTCTTCTGTCCTTCACCAGCCTTGTCTTTGTTTGGTGGAAAAAGAGACGTCAGTCTTTGAAAATGTTGGAAAACACTTTGGTTGCTCTGAACACGAGCACTTAAACTCTGGTTTAGAGTTAGAGGAGGTGACTGAAGGACTTGAACGTAGGCTCCAGGTACATATTAGAGGACCTACAGTAATGTGATGGAACTTGTTGAAGGTCCAGCAGGAAGGTCTTGTTCTTCTGCTCTCACTCTTCTTCTGTCTTCTCAGGACTTGTTTCTAGAGCTGACAGGATCATTCCCGACACTCAAACTCTTGTACAGTCCTCAATAAGGAGATACAAAAAAAACAAACTGTGGATCTAGATTTGTCCGTCCACTGCTCACCTCCACCCAAAAGTTCTTCTTCCCACTGCGGTTTTCCCCAGAAGTCTGCACAGGGCAGCTGAATGGACGTTTGGCAGGCTGCAGACGGACATGGGCCCATTTGTCATGCCTCCTTCAACTTAAGCTCTTGGTTCTTCCTCCTAAGAAAGGATTGCTCCTCATTTTCCTCCATTGCTGGATGTTTACCCTCCTCCTGCCTTCCTCCAGACGTCTCAGACAAACCTGATGAATCCTCCTCAACTCCTTCTTTGTCTCCTGTCATATGACCAAGGTTAAAAAACTAAAACAAAACCCTTCATCTATTTCTTCAGTACCTCCAATTTAGCTGAAGCCTGAACACACAGGAGGTTTAACTTTACTGTGATGTGTATCGTGTGAACACTGTGATCTCAATAAAGTTTTAAGAAGATGAAAAAGCAGTTCTTAACTGCAGTTATGTTCAGAACTGTGTCCATGAGGTGTGGACAGTGCACTAGTTTTGGCTTTTTTTGATGATACTAGTTTGTAATTTTGTGAAACATCTGACAGAGGAGCTGCAATGCATCAGACTTATAATTTTAAAAAATCTCTGTTTTGACGAGTAGCATGAGCTCTGAATATGGCCCGACCTTCCAAAGGAGAACTTTTGGTGATTCTGATTAGATCAAGTCCATTTAATGATGTTAAACCTCCTGATCATGATCTACTTTGACTTTAATAGGCGAGGTCTTAGTCAAAACTTTACTAAAGATATCTGTCATTACATTTTAACCAAACAGAAGTCCAGTTCCTACCAAGTCATTCTAACTGGTTCACACTTAATTTAAGAATCTTAAAGAAGAAAATGTCGATGTATTAAATACAGGAGGCATTAAAGACGTCTTGAACTTGAATTATGACGAGTAAATATTAACGTATGGATCAGAAACTGGGTTTACACCTCGTCACTGTGACGCCAACCGGCGACCTTCTAGCTGTGAGGCCACGGTGCTAACCACTGATCCACCTTCTGACACAGTGACATGCAGTCAAATGCAGCAGATTTTAACTGGACACAAACCAACTGTGTGACGTAACTGGGCAACGTGAACCTGAAGGTAAACTACTGTTTATTTAGTTTTCTTTCAAAGAGCGCTCAGCTTTGTGCCCATGCAGGTTCATTTAAACAGCGATGTGTGAAAATCTGCTTTTCTATTCACGCTGACGACACTCTGAAGCCAGTGAAGTGAAAAAAAGGGACTTGATTTACTTTGTTATGAGGTCAGACTTTCACAAACAAGTACTGTCGCTCTTGTGAAGCTTTTGAAATCAAGTTCAAATCCTTCTCGCAGGATTCCTTGAAGCCAGATCTAGTTAGCCTGTTAGCGTTTGGAGAGTCGTCCATGTCGATGATGAGAGGACGTCGCCGCCGTGGGTCAAAGGCACCGAATCAAATGCACACACGCCCATACGCACGAGGCCACACCGAGCATGTGCACCGCGTTTGACATTTTCATTTAATTAGCAGCGACCGTGCGACTGAGTGAAGCTCTGGAGCTCTGTGGCAGGTAGCAGCGTCCTGATTATCTCTCTGAGCTGCATTGTGAGGCGCACACAAACACGCACTCCAGCACCCGTCGTTATCATTCGACATCGCGATCAGAAATAAAAATCGGCAGATGATCAAACAAATAGAGCACGGAGCAGTTCAAAAACACGCAGCCGGACGCCACGAGGCTGCCATCACTGATAACCGTCACGGCTCATGAAAGACGGTCCTTTGGAAGTGTGCAGATCCTCTCTGATAGCAGCCGACCGTGGGGAAAAGGAAAAGGCATCTCTTTCAAGTGTGGCCTCGGCCCTGAGCCGCCCCCTCAGCCTCCTGCCCCCTCAGCCTCCTGCCCCCACAGACTCCTCCTCACACCTCCCTCTGCCACATCAACACCACAGATGCATCCTCAGCTCCTGTGTTCTGGTCCCTCCCTGAGTTTGTTATCCATCATCAGTAAGTATTACTGCTGTGGTGGTGTTTCAAGCTGTTTTGACCAAATACCCAGATGAGTGTGCCACCACCGGCACGCGATTGGTTCTCCACTGCCAGGTGATTGTTCCCTCATGGAGAGTTTGTACAAGAGGCACGGTGGGGCTGACATGATGCCAGGGAAACCACCTCCTCACCTCCCAACCGGCCACACCTCTGTCCTTTCATCAACTAAGGCCTCGTCTATTAGTTTTTAGGATCAAGTGGGGCTGGACGG
>NW_007578728.1:136619-145506 GCF_000690725.1 Stegastes partitus
TTGTAAAGGAAAAGCAAAGCCTGAGTATCTGTTGACAGTAAATCCAGTCCTGTCTCCTGGTAGGACCCTGACCCATGCCAGGACCAGCAGCAGGCGACGGGGGGTTGCCTAATCAGCAGGACATGAGATTCCCCATCCAGCTGATTTAAAGTGTTCTGGTTACCTTCAATATTCTGTGTTAAACTGACTTCAAATGGACCAGATCTATCACTCACAGAAACCCTCCCGAGTCTTGTTTGTTTTCATATTAACAGCAACAGTGAACACAACAGATGTGCCAAAGCTTTGGGTCGGTCCTGTGGGTCGACGCTAATTCCTTGCTTTGTATATTTAAAGCCAAGCTCAGAACCTAATATGGAGCACTGTAGAGAGGAAAGAAGACGTAGTGCTGTCTACAAGTGACTTTCTACAGTGAACAGAACAGTTCCCAGGGTTCTGCACAGTTCTAAAGCTTCTGTGTGAGTCAGAAATCAATGTTTATGTGTTTTGCTTCTTTCATATCTCTCTCGTGTCACATCTTCTACATCGTATGATAACGTTTATATCAACATACAGGTAATAACATGACTCAGTGAGACGTGAGCGTGAATCAGGAATTTTGCAGAAACATTAGTCGGCCCGCGGATTTGTTTTGTTGTCCACGGCTGGTTGTGTTTCTTATGTTTTTTCCTTTGACTTTAACACGTACCTGCAGCACCACATAGCAGCAGAACCAACACATGTTTTGTGAATTTGTGCTCCTGGAACAGCAGCAGCGACTTCATGGAGATCAGTTGCTCCGTTGTTCTGCACAGATTCCATGTTTGTGCTGCAGTAAAGCTCTCTGGATCATTATTATCATGACCCACAAAAATAAACGTCAGTGTTTTAATTGTGGTGGATTCTGCAGCTTCTGCTTCGTGGTCGCTTCCATCCGAGACCCGAGTGTCCAACTGAAGTTCCCACCGCCGTGTGAACCTCATCTGTTCAGCTCGGGAACATAGCCGAGCAAACTAAAACCGCTTTCCTGATAATTCACAGCCTCCAATGATGCTACATGACAACTTTTCCTGAGGCGCTAATGGTTTTATAGGGCTGATGGAGGCCGGCGTATTGGTTACCACTAACAGCCCAATATAACGTGATGAATTGGGTGAATTGAGAAGGAAAACCAATTAGATATTCATGCTCGGACAAAATGGATGTGCAGCCTCGTAATGAGACAACAGGACCGTGTGTGTGTGTGTGTGTGTGTGTGTGTGTGTGTGTGTGTGTGTGTGTGTGTGTGTGTGTGTGTGAGGAAGCCTGGAGGGTGAAGACTGAGCCGGGATGAAGGGAGGTGAAGACGAGGAAAGGCTTCTCTAGGTGTCACCTCTTAAAGATGGCAGAGGTGTGAAAGACATCCAGAAGTAGAGGAGGAGGAGGAACCATGGAGGAGCAACAGGAGGAGGAGTAGGAACCATGGAGGAGCAACAGGAGGAGCAGAATAATAGGTGGAGGAATAAAGTCGACTGGGATGTGATGCTCTCCAGCTGCATCCTACCTACGATGTCGTCACTTTAATAGGATTTACCACATATCATTAAGTACAGCAGAGACAAACATTCCTTCTGTAAAGATATGTTCACATTAATGTTAAACTAATCCAGTGAGATTTATTTCAGATACTACGGTGTTCAAATGTCACTTCAGTTCCTCTCAGTTGTGCAGCATAACAGGAGCTATTTTCATGAAGCAGGCAGCAGCGGCTCAGTGAGGAACCAGTGCTTTCACCTCCTGTAACCCTGTGAGCCTCGTTATTCTCAACCTTCAGTGCTGTTCTTAATTTGGATCATTATGAGGGCCAGCACTTCTGCTCTGATCCATCATTTGGTTTCATAACTCGTGGTCCTGCTGAACCCGGAGACTGGCCCAGAAGTTCTGACATTCTTTTTTCTTCTTGCATATTTTCCCAACTTTCAAGTTTCAGATCATCAAACAAATGTCAACATCAGACAAAGACAATCCCAGTAAACACAAAATGCAGTTTTTAAATGATGATTTTATTTATTTAAAAACTATCCAAAGCTGCCTGCCCTGTGTGATAAACTAACTGCCCCCTAAACCCAACACCTGGTCAGGCCACCCTCAGCAGCAACACCTGAAGTCACACGTTTCCCATCTCTGTGGAGATGTTCTGGCCCACTCTTCTTAGCAGAACTGTTTTAATTCAGCAGCACAGGAGGAGATACCTGTTGGGTTCTCAGGGTTAAGTCCTGAAAGCTGCTCTGTGATGCCTCCTTTAACTGAACTTTTCTTCCCAACACATCCAACAGATACCTGATGGGACTGAGATCTGGAGAACATGGAGGCCATGTTCCTCCAACACTCCTAAACGATGTCTGCAGTGTGACGGACGGGGAGCATTATGCAGCTGAAAGAGGCCACGAGCATCAGGGAACACCACCGCCAAGGAGGGGCGCACATGGTCTGAACCGTGTCAAAGGAACATCCACATGAACGCCAGGACCCGAGGGTTCCCTGCATCCAGGTGAACAACACACACACCTGGTCCTCCAGGTGAACAACACACACACCTGGTCCTCCAGGTGATGTAGAAGACAATGTGTGATTCATTGGTGCAGGACACCTCTTTCCATTGGTAATGTTCTGACGTTGACATGCTCAGTGTAGACCCGTATCACATGGACCAGGACCAGCACTGTGATTGGTCAGTGGCGAAGCGTTTCCATAAACAGCAAATCAGGATGTGTTGTGTGTTTGACAGCTTTTTAAAACAGCCGGCATCCAGGTTCATGTCACTCTGTAAGTCTTCTGTGGTGCTGGACGACTCAGACCAGCTTCTCCTCTCACATCAGGGAGCCTTGGAGACCTGGGCACCATGACCCTGGTGCTGGTCCAGTGTCGGTCCGTCCTTGGACCACGTTTGGTAGACTCTACCCACTGCGTACCAGGAACACCAAAAATATCTGTTCTGGAGATGTTCTGATCCAGTCATCTAGCCATCAGACCCAAACACCGCCCACGTTTCCTCCTTCTAACACATCAGCTTCTAACAGCTGAGTTTACGTAATGTTCCTTTAACAAGGTGTGTCGCCCATGAAGCAGCGCCTGTGTTTGGTTCTGATTGATGCTGAGCACACGGGTCGAGCGTGTTCACTTCAGTCCTGTTTTCTTTGGCTGCAGAGAGGACGGCGGTGACGGTAAACCGGAGACGACTGTTTGGTTCACGTGTGATAAGAAAGCAGCTATGACGAGGTGGGGTGTGTTTAAACAGCGACAGACAGTTTGTGAAATCCCAACGTTGGCGTGGACGTGAGTTCTGTCGTTGTTTTCCATCCTCCAACCGAGCTACACGGAACCAAACCATCACGACCATCACGACCTGACTGCTTTGCCTGATGTATCCCAATAAAACCCTTTTCAGCGCCTTCATCTGAACTCTTCACCATCTATTGTGACTGTACCTTTATTTTCAAACCAAAGACTTGTTTTTGGTAAATGTTCTGATTTTGTAAATAAAACATGTATTAAATAATTAGATAAAAAGCCTCCAGCTCCTTCTTTTAATGAACCGTTAATGCAAACACCTCCTGTGTAAACACCAACGTCTTCATGCACACAAAGACGAAACAAAACGTGAAACCGGTTCGCTCAAACAAACACACGCCGGCAGAACCCACGTTTTATTAACGCGGCTGATTGATCATCAGGTGACGGTATGAGTTGACCCATTTATTTTATTTGACAATAAATCACTCCTGACCTCCCCTGAAGCACATATTGAATGTGTCCATCTTGTGGCGGGGGATGGGTCGCAGTGCAGACACACAGACGGTTCGGTCCGTATGGCGTCTCCACAACGTCGCTCTGAAATGTGTTTGTTTGTTTTTGACAGGTTTCACAAATAACATGTTTATAGTATGCAATTCAATCACATGTAGCCTCGTTTTAGCTGTTGTGGTTTCCAGCTTGGACGACGGTGCTGCCGTCATCCCAGCAGCAACAGGAAGCTGGTTTCTGTGGTCAAGCTCTTCAGCTCCAGACCAGCTGATAGACGTGGCGGTGCATTTAACAGCCAAACAGACATTTATGTCGGCAGTTCGTCCAGAGAAGGCAAAGATAAAACAGTAGATGTACACACCAAAGCAAAGTTCTAACAAAGACGTAGCCTCAGTCAGCTTTTAGGCAGTTTTATAAAAATGTAGAGCTGCAGCATATTTTCTTACAAGTCTCACATTCTGAATTAACCCAATATTCTCCAAATATTTGATTTAAAAAAATACATCCTCAACTGTTTTCTTTAAAAAAAAATTACTAACAATATTTTAGATCTTTAATGGGAACCAGCAGGTCAGAGACTGAGAAAAAGACAGGAAGGTAAGGAGTACTGGTTTTAGATATGAACACACACACAGTTAAAAATCCATCATATCCACCAGCCCTAATCTTTAAACAGCCCTTTAACACCATCTGCCTTCATTCCTTCATTAGAGGTGAAGCTGTCCATCCATCCATCATCTCTACACCTTAATCCTCACCAGGGTCATGGGGGGCGGAGCCTATCCCAGCTGACTCAGGGTGAAGGCAGGTTCACCTGGACAGGTAACCAGTCTATCACAGGGCTACACTTAGAGACAGACAACCAAGCACACTCACATTCACACCTACGGACAATTTACAATCACCAATTAACCTCAGCATGTTTCTGGACTGTGGGAGGAGGCCGGAGAACCCGGAGAGAACCCACGCTGCACGGGGAGAACATGGAGACTCCACGCAGAAAGATCCCGGGTGTCCTCACCGGGACGCCAACCGGAGACCTTCTAGCTGTGAGGCCACGGTGCTAACCACTGAGCCACCTGCAGCCCAACACAAACATGAAAGCCAGTTTTCACCAATGCAGCTTGGATGCATGGACACTGGACCTCTGTGTCGTGGTGTCTGGTCCAGGGGCCATGCCGTGGTCTCTGTCGGGTTTCATGTGTAGTTTTTGTGTTTGGGAGAAACCACTGCCATGAAGAGGAGTAGATGGTCTCCAACAGTGTTCAGGCGGTTCCTAGCAGAACACTGTCCTGGAACAAGACAATCAATGTCGACCCGTTCACCTGTCAGTCGTCTGAATGTTGTTACCGATACACTGCTGTCTGTCACTGGGATTATTCCACATCCCTTCAGACCTTTGAGATCCAAGCGCTTTAGATCCACCGTGGACGGGGAAGGAATCTGCGTTCTGATCGTAGGTCAAACTCAGCTTACATTCACAGCTACGTACATACAAACAGATCCTAAGGGCTGTTATATAACCGCCGATAAATGGAAGTCTGTGGGAGATCACTTTCAACCGGCTGTCACCAGGAATAATACGTTATTTCCAGGCCTATTTCTCCACCAGAGAAAAAAAACAGAGCAGCAGTGGCAGAAAAGCAGAGCAACAACCTTTAGCTTCTGCTGTCAGAAACAAAGCTCCGGCTGATTTCTACAGAACGGCAATCACATCGCTTTTCCCCCTCTCTCCTCCTTTTGTAACCGCACACACACACACACACACACACACACACACACACATAACCGCCGCTCTCAAGGTAACATGAAAGGCCCTGGCAGATACAGAGACATTTTAGGGCCCTCATCTATCTCCCATGGCCAGGAGCTCCAGCGCTTAGCAAATGTCAACAGAAAATAATGCACACACAAAGGCAATCTTATTTGTTCAAGAATTGCTCTAGGTCACCGCAATTCAAGGCGGCAACGCAGAGGGAGAAGAGTCACCGATAGTGCACTACAAAGGGCCCTCGCTCTCCCTCGGCTCTGCTCGCTCCATCCCCGGTAATTCCCTCCTTCGTTTCTTTTCATTCCTGCTGCTGTTGTGAAACAAATAAATATTCTTCAGGGTTTTCCACTAGAACTCATCCGGTCAGCGCTTTTCTCCTCCTCCTCCTCCTCCTCGTCCTTATTTTCTCTCTAATAATCATTGTGGATGTTCGTATCCCTCCACATTGTGTAGCAGCGTCGCGCGGCAGGTAGCTAATCAACTAAAACATTCTCTCTATTATTGCTGCAGCAGATGAGCTGGCAATAGAAAACCGGTGAATTCAATAAGGCGCGCACCACCGAGGGGCTTTCATTTGAATGATTGCTTCTTTGCGTTGCTTCGTCCGCCCGTCTCGTCGTGTTTATTCGTCCTCGTCCAAGCAGCCGGAGAACCTCTCAGCGTCTGCTCGGTGCTGTTCTCTGTCCTCGCTTCATCATCACCACGCAGGAACAAAAACACTTTGAGATCTAAGGAATCTGATTATTTCAGAGTCCTAACCCAGTGAGCTTTGTGATTACCAAACAGCTGGTACTGGTTGTCCAACTGACGTAGTAACATAATGTGGTATTTAAAAAATCTAATCAAAAATCTAATTTTTCATGGAGTTCTGATGGCTTTCGGTTGGGTCTGATCACATGGCCTCTACATCAGTCAACAATGCTTCCATCTCGCTAGTCGATGGGCTGCACCATGTTCAGTCACTCACACACTTCTTGGTGAGGCTGAACAAGCTGATGAGGGAGCGGCAGTCTTTTTGGCATGAAGACCAGATGTGTACGACGGCTTCTCGATCTTGTTGGGAAGACTTGAACGTTTCCCTCTTTGGCCTCAGGTGGGCGCTGCGGGATATGTCGGCCTGTTTGGTACAGCTCACAGCAGCAGCTTTCCAGGAATCTCTTGACCCGGCTGTGGTCTCCCAGGACTGGACGCTGGTCCTGGAGGTTTTCATGTTGCGCTTGGAAGCATCTTTGAAGCGGAGCCTTGGGCAACCTCGAGGTCTAGAGCCTTCTGACAGCTCGCCGTACAGCAGATCTTTAGGTATTCATGCAGCGTACATGGCCCAGCCAGCCTTGGCTAAGGAGCATGAAGATGGATGGAAGTCCTGCGCGTTCGAACACATCCCTGTTTGGGATTTTATCTTACCAACTGATGCCGAGGAGGCAGTGAAGATGGAAGCTGTTGAGTGTCTTCTCCTGAGCGGAGGAGGTAGTCCACGTTTGGCTGGAGTAGAGAAGTGAAGCTCTGTACACCTGCATTTTCGTTCTAACTGTGGTGTTGCTGGTTGACCAAACTCTGCTGTGAAGCTTGGACATGATTGCTGAGGCCTGTCCTGTTCTTGCGCTGATCTCTGGTTCGAGTGAGAGATTTGAGTTGATTATGGACCCAAGATACTGGGTTGAGCTCATGGCTTCCAGGATAGATGTGGTCAGTGTCTTGTCCCATCACCTCCGTCTTCTTCATGCTGATGGTGAGACCCAACTCATCACAGACTTTCGCAAAAAGATCAACCAGTCTCTGTAGAGCGTCACCTGAGTGGGTTGCTGGAGCACCATGGTCAGCGAGGAGGGCCTCTCTGATGGTGACGTGTCTCACCTTGGTCTCAGCATGAAGTCTTGCTGGAACAGCCTGCTGTCAGATCACCTGTGGAGGTAAACGCCATCTTTGTTGTCCTTGAAGGCGTACGCTGAAAGCATCAAGCTACACCTACAAAAGATCCCTTTTAAAGACACCTTTTAAAAGCCATAGATGTTTTAAATTCTTCACACAAGACCGTTAAAGGAAAGAATACTTTAATTTAAAAAAGAAAAATGTTGGATTTGTTATTGGTCTAGCTATCAGTTTTATCAGTGACTGTTTTTTTTATTTATTTTTTGCTCTCTGTGATGTTTTACGATCAATATTTGTGCTGAAATGTGGAAAACATCGTCCCCAAATCACCTGGTACAGCTGGAAGCACGTCTTCTGTGTATATATATATGTTAACGTGGCAGCAGGCGGCTCTGACTTGTGTCGTATTGGAAGCGATGCAGAAACGTTTTGACTTTTGCAGAGAAGCGACTCTTTCAGTCATGAAGCCTTCATATTCAGATGCTGCCAGATTAACAGAAAGCAGGAAAGCAGCCAAAGAAAAGGCTGATGAGTGCACAGCCACGCCGTGCATCGCTGCTAGCCTGATGGCTTCATCCTAAGTGGCTATTAGCGCGACGCTCGATCACATCTCTGAAGCCTTGTGGCTCAGTCAAGAAGCGTATCGATAATGGAGGGAAAAAAATAAATAAAGCAAGCCTGTAATTTCTTCACCAAATATCACAGAAATCCTCACCAGACTGTTCCATGGCCGGCGCCACAGTCCCAGTTTTTTCAGGTGAATTGGCAAAGAGGTGGAGGTGAACGCAGGCTAAATGGAAGGAAAACACAGCTGAGGCCAGAGAAGGAGCTGTCAGCTGAGAGAAGTGGGGGTTGTTCGGTGCAAGGCCCTTTAAACACTCTTACCTGTCATCTTAATTGCTTTAACTGTCAAAGTTACAGACCAATTAGACGTGGCTCTTTATCGGCCGGGCCTGGAAGGAGAAAGGGAGGAGAGGCACTTAATATTCAAATCTTCTATTCAAATATTTAAAATCAAACACGGCGACAATGATGTTAATTATCAGAAATAACAGCTATCTGGAATGAAACAAATGATTAGAGGTGTCAATTTGTGGAGTGAGAATTGGTGTGTGAGGAGGAAATGGGTTTGTCATTGAAAGTCAAAAGAGGGAAGAAAACTATTCAGGCATCAGAATATTCCTCCTTCAACACGTCAGGAGGAGGAAGTGCAGCAACAGTCGTGTCAGGTTGGATTTCAAAGAGTTTCAGTAAAGAACAGTCACGTTTTAGAGCTCGTGTACGACATGAACACTACATTAGAAGTAATCAAGACTGTATATGTTCATATTTAGCATCTCATTTGTTACCAGCTACATACAGGCTGAATGGACCAATACACAAGTAGTTAAGATTTGTCTGTTTGTGCAGACGGATGGATGGATGGATGGATGGATGGATTGATGAATGGATGGATGGATGGATGGATGGATGGCTGATGATGGA
>NW_007578728.1:145620-149377 GCF_000690725.1 Stegastes partitus
GATGGATGGATGGATGGATGGACGGACGAACGGATAGATGGATGGATGGATGGACGGATGGATGGATGGATGGACGGATGGATGGATGGATGGATGGATGGATGGACGGATGGATGGATGGATGGATGGATGGATGGATGGATGGATGGATGGACGAGTGAATGGATGGATGGATGGATGGATGGATGGATGATGGATGGATGGATGGGTGGGTGGATGGATGGATGGATGGATGGATCCCGTCCTTCTTAATGCATCTGCTCTTTCCGTCCCTTCATAACATCTTCGTTGACCAGGATCAGCTCAGCAGCTTTGGATGCGGTGCTCTCTCTGCTCCCCATCTGGTTTAATTCAACGTGAGTCGTCCAGGATGGATTGTTGCTGTTGTCCATCTTCTGCCCACCAGCAGCACTGATTTATTGTTGGGCAGGGATCATCTCAAAGACCATCCCACATGCCTGCAGATAAAACACAGAGGAACTTTATTTTCTCTGATGTTTCCAAATCAGTGACTTGAACGTCTGTGTTAGTATTTAAATAGCCTAACGGCCAGTGTGTGCACATGTTCAGTGGTTAGAAAGGACTGATTTAGAAGTTCAGCAAAACAGGAAGAAATAATGAATAAGCTTTCATGTACCAAGCCAAGAGAAAAAAAACTGAGAAAAAAAGAGTGTGACCTCAACCAGCATAAAACTAAACTCTTCTGCTCGCTCCTTTCATCATGCATTCTGTAAAGTTTTCTCTCTTCCTCTGGATGAGTCATGTGTAGGCAAACTAACGAGCTCCCACATGTTGCAGCAACGTCTCTGTTAGCACTCAGAGCAACAACATAAGGAAAGCATAACGAGTGCTGCCTGTAGACACATCTCCTGACGTCAGCCCTGAATCAAGACGATGATTACATGATTGATTCTGCTCTGCTGATTCACTGCTGTGTCTTCTTGACATGGATGATCTCAGACACATATGATCAGACGGTCAGATAATATCAGAGCAGAAACACTACGACCAGAGTCCAACAATAATACATCCAAAAGGTGACATTAGAGCAAGAACCAGCAGCATACAAGCTTCATGTTACTCATCATAGCTCAAAGAAATGCCAAGTTTACCCTCCAGATGTTCAGGTATACATTAAAGGTCACCTGTGTTAGTTTTCTGTCCATTCACTCTAACCCAAATTTAATTGCCTAAGATATTAATTGGGGCTTTTGAGTGAAGACATCAACATACATTTCAAACAGCAATTATCACAGAAAGGGTGAGTTCTGATGTTTATTCAGGTAGGTGCTAGCTGCTAGCGCTATGCTATGCTATAGCATTACTACTGCAGCATGTCAGAAGCTCGGGTTCTGCTCTTTGTTGTGATAATAATACATCATTACATACATGTATAAACACTACATACATACATCATGTACAGAGGTGTGTTAATACCTATGTAATGACTGCAATGCAAAGATATTAAATAAGAGAGTTCTGGTGTAATTGGACCAACAGTACCGGGTGAGGAGACGGAGGCTCAGCTGTGTGCAGACTGTAACTGATTACATCTGATGTACGTTCAAGATGATGTTTTATCACCAACATTTGTTGCACAGACAGCAATCAGCATGGTTAGAAAGGTCATGTGGTTTCATCTGATACGCTCCACTGCAGTAGATATGTAGACAGTCCAGGTTAAAGGTCAACAGACACACTACAACTGTGACTGTTAGAAGACGAGAACATCACCGGATATGTTCAAAGATAGAGTCCTGGTTCCTACAGACAATCCTTCTCCATTCAAGCAGAGCTGCGATTCCAAGACTTCCTCTGGTTAAGCTGACTTCTTCTCACAGAGCTGCACATAAAAATACAGTCATGACTCGATAATCCGACACTAAATGTAAAACCTTCTTCTATGTCGGATATCAAGGCTGTCGGATTGTCCAGACGGAGGTCCAGATACGAGGAGGGCTTGATGCTGGAAGGCTCATTAGTTGTTCATTATTGTTCATAGTTGTTATAATAACTAGTGTGTTGTTAGAACACTAAGCATTGCTGGATTTCAGCCTAACTGACCGATTGTACACGTTCCGGCCACTTCCACCCCGGGGCAGCGCTCTGACGGGGTGGAAGTGTCCAGAACACACAGGCAGTACTTGGCTGCTGATGCTAGTTTAGTTAGCGCTCACACTTCTGTTTCCTCCATCGGTGGCGGTGGGGGAGTGGCAGATACGCTCCACCGTTACCATCCATGTTTACTTCCATAAACACTGAGCACGCTCGCTGCGTGTGACGTCGTCGTGTCCTCTTCTGCGCATGCGGGACACTTTTGGGTCGTATGAAGTTCACACAGCAGATCACATACAAGTCGCATTGAAGTGGAAACGTGAAGGAAGTCACAAAGAAATCCTCATTGAGCATCAAGTCCTGCAGTGTGAACGTAGCCAATCTGTGGGATTGTTCAGTCAGATAATACGCCGTCATCCTGACTGGTGACATTAAATGTCATGTCGGAGTCACAATCCAAGGCTGTCGCTATGTTAAGGCTGTTTTTATGGGTTCTGTTGGTTTTTCCTACAAACCTGTCAGATAGCAGGTTTAGGATTGTTAAGGGTCGAATATCGAGTCACGACTGTACCCTTAAATTCATGATCTGCGCTAACAGATCTACAAACGTTACCTTCTGTTGGCACGAGGACACACATGAGAACTTTGATGAGCATGTTGTCGACGGGGAGTGTGGCAAGCAGCATTTATTTAAGTTCTAGGTGGAACTTGCCAACCGACTGTGGCACAAAGACATCATGATCTCTTTTAATGCTGCTCAGGGTTCGTTTCCAGGTGCAGATAAGTCACCTGAGCAGGTTGTGTGGACGCTACACAAGACAAAATGTTACGATGAAGAGTCGATGTGTTTGGAAGTAAAACGAAAAATTAACACATCGTTGAGCTGAAGCTGATTTTTACCAGTAATGAGTCGCAAAGTGGTGACAAAGACGAAGCTTGTTTGACCAGATGATGGTCCAAGATGAGCTCTGGCAGAACCAACGCAGGGAAGTCACTGCAACATGGAGTCAGTCTGAGAAACAAACCCAGAAAAGCATTTAATCATTGAAACAAACATCCTCATAGAGAACTGTAGGACCATAACGTCAATAACATTTGTTTGATCTTTATTTTTTTGGTCATTATTTCTTCCTAATCAAAGACGTCAGGAAACCGACGGACACCAGATGGTTCTGGAGACAGACAGTCATTGAAAATACATCCACACAGTCTGAGTATGTTCAAGGTCACCTGGACTGTGTGGAGTGCATCTGAAAGCCAGCTGCAGCGGCTCTGGTATTGATGGATCCGCCTCCAGTGGGACAGAACATCCGTCACCGGCTGCAGCCGCAGAGCGACGAGGCAGCAGGAGTCCATCATAAAGCAAACAGGTGTCTGTGAGTGAGGGCGGTTCTGTCAGCCCGCTGGGTTAACATGCAAAGAACAACGTAGATCAGAGCCGCCCACACAAAGATGGCCGACGCTTCAGTGACATCACCACAGAGTGAGTCCCCGGATGGTTTCAACCAATCAGGCAGGTTCTGTGACCTCACTGACTTTAATCACTGAGCTACTGTTAGTGTTAAAAACAAACAAACAAACAAACAAACAAACAAAAACACATCGTTATGCTCCAGCATTAGCATATGAATTAAAAATAATAATAAAAACAACAAAAACAAAAACACATTGTGCTCCAGGATTAAAATAATAATAAATAAAA
>NW_007578728.1:149714-151414 GCF_000690725.1 Stegastes partitus
TTTGATTGTCACCAACAATTTATTCTTTTCAAAAATAAAACACAAACTGTCAAGTTAACTTTTGTTTTTTGAAAACGTCTGAACAGCTTCGGACTGAAAGAAGAGCAGCAGCTCCGTTCTATCCTGAACATGTGACTGTGGTTGAACACCATCAGTGTCGTCTGTAACTACAACAACTTAAAAACTCCGCTGACAGGTGAGCGTAAATCGAGGAATGTTGGGAAAGCAAAGTCCTCGGCGCCTTTGACAGACGTTGGCTTGTGAAGGCCGCTGATGCTGCTTCAGTGAGAAAACAGTCAATAAATCCTGACACGCTGTTTGAGAAGTAGCCGGACTGGTTAGCGCAGCTTCCTGCCAAAGCAGTCACGGCGCCGTAACAGACTGAACGAGACGATGTTCGGGTCTCACACCAAACCAGAAGTCGCTGCAGAAACAGAAAAAACAGGAAACCAGGTGTGTTCATATCCAGGCTGCAGGTGTCCACGTTGAGATATTTACACAGAAAGATGTTTTAACCTTTAATTCAATGCGTAGCGGTAACATCCACAGATACGTACCGTAGAGGCTTTTTTCTGAACACTTCCTGTAACACAACTGGTTAAGGAAATAAAACTCCAGCAGCTACCAGGAAAAGCCACTGATGGCTATCTTCATCTTCCTCCTGCACTAAAACCACTAAAGTCGTCTTCTTCAGTGTCTTCAGGAGCTGAACAGCCTCAGAATCACTTCATCACTTCCTCAGTCTCTCTGTCGTCGTCGCTCTCAGCCTCACTTTAAGCCGCAGAGTTCAGAGTGTGTGAAAACAGTAGCTGCTCATCGTCCAGACATTACGGTAATCAGTGTGTGTTTTATTGAATAACTGAGAGAGTTAATGAAACTGTTGGGAACTGGTTTACAGACCGTGTGATATGTGGTTGTCTGAATCCGTTCTCTCCTGTTTGTCTTGTTACAGATGTTCAGTCTGTAATAAGCTGAACATCTGCTTTGCTGACATTCTGTCTGGACGGCTTCACTTTCCTGCGACGTCTTTAAATCACTGCGTATCACCAAGACATCGAGCAAAGGCCTCACAAATGTTATTCTAAGTCTTTTTCCTCCATTTGTTCCTGGTTTTATGTGACAGCCTATAAATCCTCCACACATTTTCCTCCTCTGTCGTCCTCCCTTTCTTCTCCGTTTATCTCAGGAGAGTGAGGTCACGTCACCCCAATGAAGTCACTCGCACAGCGTTAGAACATCATTTAAGGATTTACCACTTTAGATCCTGGCACATATTCCTGTTATTGCCCAGATTTATGCTCTCGCACTTCCCATTTGGGTGAAAGGTTTACTGGAGATTGGATTTGAATATCCCTGTTATGATTTGTGCAGCACAAAGGTGGCTGAGTACAGCTCACCTTGTTAAGTCAGGCAATTAAAGTCCTGTCATACACGTAGCGCGGCTATTACGCAGGATGTGCAGGAAATACAAATTAGCAAGAAGAGAGAAAAACATCTGGCTGAGCGGCGACGGTGGGATGTGTTTACCAGACTGGACCGATCGGACAGCAAACTGGTAAAACACTTTGGAGACGGGTGATGATGATTGAAAATGAGAACCAGTTAACTTAGCTGCTGAAATAAAGATTAAAATAAATTAGACAATTTAATAAAATTGACAAAGAAAGAGCTTCTTGGTGTTTTTAGACTTTATCAGAGGT
>NW_007578728.1:151699-159749 GCF_000690725.1 Stegastes partitus
TATACATATACAATTGGGAATTTCTGATTTTTTAAATTTCCTGCCCTCATAAAGTACAACTGGCTTCTGCCTGCAGGACTAACGACATCCTCTTGCACATTGTGTGTTGTGCTAATTAGCTAATGTGCTGAAATGCTAACACCCAAACATGCTAACAGCCTTATAATGCTAATACCAACAACCCCATCTAACTCTTCTGTCATGTTGTTCCTGTCTGTAGATCAGCACTGTGACCCTTTTCCTGGCTCTTAGTCACGTCTGTGCTGAGTCCAGTGCTGTAATGAACCAGAACCACTTCAGTGTCCATGTCCTCAGAATGGATGTGAGACTGAAGGTGGATTCAATCAGGCAGCTAAAACTCATGAAACCATTCTGAGCTGCACATGTTGACATTCCTCACTGCCAACACTTCTATTAGAATAAAGCAAAGGGGAAAGAAAAGCTAAACAACCGTCCTGTCAGTGTGTGTCCATTCAGTGTGTGTGTGTCCATTCAGTGTGTGTCCATTCAGTGTGTGTATGAACACACTCCTGGTGAATGGCGGCAGCACGCGGCCACGCAAACAAGGTGTGTCAAGGACTCGCAGCAGAAACTCCCTCAACTCATTGAACGTGATCTCTGAGGGCGGCGGACACAATGCGCCGCTGGCTTTGTAACGTTACGCAAGTGCCGAAATACAGTCTAATCAGATGACAATAATGAGCGGCGACGTTTTAATGAGATTCAGAGCGGCGTCACCTGAGAGCTCGCCGCTCGCCGTGTGTGCATGTGATCGTCTGAGGGCCCATTCATGTGGAAGCTCTCACACCTCTGGGGAGTTCACACGCAAGCTCCAATTCTATTAAAATGCTGCTGCAGTCGCTTTAATTTTCATTTAAACACTGTGAAGCAATTTGCCATGATGAGGGAGCAATAGAGGGAACGCAGGAGCATCTCTGCTTCCACTCAGCTAACGTCTTTGTTTCAGGAGGTTGAGCAGCTCTGAGGCGTCTTTGACTGCTGGAGTTTGTATTTCTACCAGAGATCATCCCGGTGAAGGTGGTTCTGGGGTCAGAACCAGCCAGAAGATCCCCAGTCTGCCCTGGACATAAATGCAGCAGCTCGCTCGCTTTAGAGATGATAACGGATCCTCCAGCAGGTTGGAGATCAACTGAAACACAGTCATAACTCAATAACCCAACACTAGATGTAAAACCTTCTTCTATGTCGGATATCAAGGCTGTCGGATTGTCCAGACGGAAGTCCAGATACGAGGAGGGCTTGATGCTGGAAGGTTCATTAGCTGTTCATTATTGTTCATAGAACACTATGCATCGCTGGACTTCAGCCTAACTGACCGACCGGTGAGCTTGTACAACAGGGGTGTCGAACTGCGGTCCTCGAGGGCCGCAATCCTGCATGTTTTAGATGTCTCCCTCTTCCAACACACCTGATTCAAATGATCAGCTCATCATCAAGCTCTGCAGAAGCCTGATAACGATCCTGATCATTTGAATCAGGAAACATCTAAAACATGCAGGATTGCAGCCCTCGAGGACCGCAGTTCGACACCCCTGTTGTACACGTTCCGGCCTCTTCCACCCCGTCAGAGCGCTGCCCCGGGGTGGAAGTGTCCAGAACACACAGGCAGTACTTGGCTGCTGATGCTAGTTTAGTTAGCGCTCACACTTCTGTTTCCTCCATCGGTGGCGGCGGGGGAGTGGCAGATACGCTCCACCGTTACCATCCATGTTTACTTCCATAAACACTGAGCACGCTCGCTGCGTGTGACGTCGTCGTGTCCTCTTCTGCGCATGCGGGACACTTTTGGCTCGTATGAAGTTCACACAGCAGATCACATACAAGTCGCATTGAAGTGGAAACGTGAAGGAACTCCTTGTTTCTCTTGTAGCTGAAAACAGTCGACTGTATTTATGTTTGCAGACGTTTGGCTTTTTCCTTAAACCATTAGACTCAGATTGTGATTGAACACCTTGTAGTACACGAGTGTTCATCCCCATCGTGTTGACTCTGTGCACAGCTTCCTCGCTCTGCCTTTATTCCGATGCAGAGACACATGCGAGGCCTAATCCTGGGAAGCAGCAGCAGCAGCAGCGTCTTCAGATGTGTCTTGATCAAGGCGGCAGCTTCGCTCTTTGATGTCTAACATGATTAGCTTTTAGGGAAACGCCGGATCTTTCATAAAAATGTGTCGGCGCCCTCAGCGGGGGGCCGTTTAGGGAGACATCACAATCAGCTCAGAGCGCGGCGAGGAGGAGGGCGGCGGGCCGAGGGGGATCCGAACCCACCCGGCGGAGCTTTGTTTGTCTACCAGGCTGGAGGGAGAAGAAAGAGGAGCAACAGAACAAGACCCACGGATTAGGCTCCTGTATTAATTAACATCTGCCTCGTTTGACTTAATGTACGATCAGAGCGTCTTGTGTGGACGCAGCGCTCTGATCTGGATTCACTTTGTTTGTTGTTTATTTCATTGTCTTGTTTTTTTAAAACATGTGAATCAGGCATCGTTCCAATAATCTTTCAAAAAGTTGACGTGTTGTATTTTTGATAGTTTTATAGACAAATTAAATTAAATTAATGTTTGAATAAAAGAAAAAACTCAGAAATGAGACTGAAATCTTGTATCAGCACCTGAAGCAGCCTTCATGTGAGATAACATCCACGTGTTCATTTCTAAATACAGACACAGTGATATTCATCTGTTATGCTCATTAGTCGTGTTTTTTGTTGTGTTAAATTTTCATTAATCATAGTGGATTTCTCTGAACAATTTTTAATGGATTTAACTTCTACCAGCACCAACATGACCCATAAGCCCACAGCATTTCTAGTTTAGTTTTAATTTTTTGCAATAATGATCAAAATTGTCAGTTTCCTAAAATATCTAACTGACCTAAACTAAAATCATTTCACCAGTCGTTGGCTAAAAGTGCATTTAAAAACATATCGGTTGTCAAAAAGATGAATTTTCTGTTGAGCAAATAATTCATTCAGTGAACCTTTGTGGTCTCAGTAAAAAAGTTCTGTACCGAACCCAGACGCTAACGAAGCAACGCTGAATTCAGCATCGGCCTGAACATAACGGAGGCCAAAGCAGGAGACGGAAAAAGATAAATGCGACCCGAGACAGAGACATCCGGGTCAGAGTGGAAGATGGAGGAAGAAGAAGGTGGAAGAGCATCAGAGGCTGGACATGAAGGAGGAGAACGCACACGACGCTAATCCTGACGATCAGCCTCGCCAATTAGCTCGCCGTAGCTGCTCGTTATTCCGCCAAATAGCGGCCGATGCTTCGTAAGGGGAATTCAATTAATTGCAATTTTGATTATATTTGTCTCTCCCTCGTGACGTATTTATCTCCGCCGCCGTTTCAATTTCTCCTGGAATTATGTTCATTTACATGCACCTCCTGCTAATCCACCGCTATCTGTTTTAATGAAGCTAAGCAGATTAGCACACACACACACACACACACACACACACAGAGCTAATACCGGCTGCTCTGGGGATAGATCCACACACTGAATATTTTAATAGAACCCAGTGAGTCCATATCTGAGATGGACTCTATCGATGAAGTCAGTTTATCCAAATAATCAATATTCTCTCAGGTCCAAGAAAACACAGAACACATTATGACATAAACTACAGATCATCCATCATGCGGAGTTTATCTTTTTTTTTTTAATAGCTCGTGATTAAATTATTTTAACATTTCAAATTCAACAGATTTTATTTGCTTGTTCAGTACAGAGAGAAAAAAGGATGAGTCCACAAAGATGTGCAATAAAAGATAATAACCGATAATAAGATAGGATTTAAAAAATCAGTGTGTAAGGCTTGACAGGTGTGTGTTCAGGTAGGTTGGTTGGAGACCCTCATAGTTCTACACGGGTCCAATTTGCTGCTTAAGGAAACTTTTCAGTTCAGTTTCGTGTTCATCATCTCACAGCGCTGAACATCATCGGGTGAAGGCCGTATGAATTTAAACAGAGATCCAGAGCTGACCTGGGATTCCTCTGAGCAACGGTCAGCAGCGCTGGGACAGAACCAACCCGACAGAACCGGGCTCAGGGATGGCAGCCATCTGCCTCGACCGGTTTGGGGTGAGAGAGGGGATGAGGGGTTGGAGGACGGTTGTCGTGCAAACGTTTTCTGTGGTAACACAACACGTAGCAGCTGTGATCAGAACCTTTCTGTCCGTGGTTCTGTCTGACAGGGGAAGAGACAAAGACTGGTTTCGTCTCCTGGTCACTGTGCATCAGGTCTTTTAGCTCAGCTGTATCTGTAACTCCTCAGAACGGGATGATCACCGGCCTCATCACTGAGGATATTTTATTTTGTTCTTCTTCAGTTGTGAAGCTCACACGTCTGTTCAGCCTCCACTGGGCTCCCATTGGGTCAGCTCAGAGCTCTTTATGCACAGGCCCCGCCCACCTGCTGCTGAGTGGGTGTTTCTACGTGCTGTTGCTCAGGTAGAGCGGTCGTCCTCAGGTAGCAGTGGCTCCATCCCCTCCACAGTCACACTGTCCTCGGCCAAGACATTGAACCTGAAGTTCCCTTCCTATGGCGGCCTTGTGTGGCAGCTCTGTCGCTATTGGTGCATGAACGGGTGAATGAGGAACACATCGTAAAGCGCTTTGAGACCATCTGCCGTGTGCCGTCCATCCCATCAGATCAGCGCTACAGGAGTGAAATGCAGGAAAGAAGTCGAGTGAAGTCGTGTTCGCTCCAAATCTGTAGTCAGTAAATACATGAGGTCAGTGCGGGACCCGGCAGTGCAGTGGCTGTATTCTTTGGACCTTTGGTGCCGTTCAGATAAAGAAAATCTCTGAAGCTGAATTCATAAGCAGAGAAACACATCCAGGCTTAATTCCATCCAAGTGTGACAAACAGCTGAAGGTGTCCAACGTCAGTCACAGTTAAAGGCTGATGTAGACACTCTTTTCTTTTTCTTTTTTTTGGGGGTATTTGATCCTAAACCAGGTGTTGGACAAACTAACATTCTGACCTGATGATGATAAAAACTCTGGACAACATCACTGAAATGCAGCCTTTCCAAGGACACGTATGATTACAAAAAGAAAAGAATAAAAAAAATAAAAAGAAGAAGAAATGTTATAATTAATTTAATATTATTTTATTTTTCAGATTTATTTATTTATTTCATCATTTTTTAAATTATTTTTTGTTTTCTTTTTTTTCCAATTTATTTTATTCATTCTTTTTAAATTTAAAGCGACATTTAATTTAAAGCAAAGGACACAAGTCCGTACTTGCACAGTATTCCTTCTGCGTCTGCGCTAAACAACATTCCTGCTGCATATCTTATTTCTTTTTCCTCTTTTCCTGCTTTTAAATGAAGAAAAAAGACAAAACAACAAAAAATTATTTTAAAAAAATTAAAAATTAAAATGATTAAAAATAATAATAAAATAATGATACAAAATAATAAAAAATTAAAATGAAAAAAGTTAAAAATAACTTTTAAAAATACAAAAAGATATTAAATAAATTATCATTATATTTATTCTTCTTTTATTTCCACATTTCTTTTTGTATTCTTTTATTGATTTATTTTGTAATCTGGCGCTCTCACTCCTCCACATGTATGTGCGTATTAAATGGATGACGGTCCATCCAGTGGTTTCCAGATGCTGACTAATGAAAGCAGCCCAGAGCAGAGCGTCTCGCTAACCGATGGGATCAAAGTCATCGGTGTCCTCTATTCCCACTCCATCCAAACGCCTCGTGTGCAGCCACATATTAGATCTACTCGGCTGATCTCTCGATCCCGTTTCTGTTTCTCTGTCATCATATATCTGTTCACACACAGTGCAGCATATGCATGCATTTATCACTGATGTGTGATGTTTATTATGTTTTAGACGACAGGGTTTCAAACATGCTTCTGCTTCGTTTCTGCCCCGTTGTGTCCTTTCAGTCCCGTTGCTTTGCCTGTTTGTTGTTGCACAGAGCGATGGACATGAATTCTGTACGTCTTGTATTATCTTAGACTTTTGTTGAATGCTGTCACTGTGATTCCCAGAACCAAGGCCCGGATCTAACGGTCCTGTGACCCGGCCCGGCTGCGGTTAAAACAAAGTGTGAAGATATCTGTGAATGACTCCACAACAGCAGCCTCCACGTTCTGCTGGACTGTTCATTCAGAGCAGTTTGTTTAACATAAATAATGAACCATGATATTCCTAGAAAGCGCTCCAGTGAAGGTCACGTGGTCTAATCTCTCATTATTCTCTTCAGCCGTCCATTATTTCGTCGATACCTAATGCAGAACAAGCTCTGTGTAAATCCGACGTTTACGAGCAGAGGCCTCCCTGGATGCTGACGGTGTCTCACTCCATTGATTACGACACTTCTCTCTGCTCTCACTTTGCTTATTTGCACAGTTCTGGTCTTACGTAATGATGGAACCGATTCTCATGGACATCATCAGATTTTCATGACCAACACACCAGTCTGTGGATCTCAAATCGAGTTTAGCCGACGCCACACTCGGCAGACTTGATCTAATCATCGGGCATTAACGAATGTTTTCTGTTATGCTGTTTCCAGCCCTAAAATCCTAATGATATGGAAATTGATAATTATTCTGTCCAACACGCAGCTTCCAGCAGACGCGGCTTTATTGAATATCTCAACGTCTTTCACAAACAATTTGCCTAATATTGCTTTTTCTCCCCTCAGATTGTTTGTGCGAGCCGGGGGCGCCGTTAGATTGAAATGTCCTGGTATTAGGTTTGTAAAGCAGAAAACTCTCAGCAGCGCCGTTATTGGATGCTGCAGTTAGATGTTGATTTATGTCACTGCGAGTTGACCTGGTGTCACCACGTTGAATTGGATATACGGGAGACAAATCAGGTTCAGATCATATGGTTTTATTAAAACGGAGCATCGTGGAGGCGAGCAGCGCGTTCACATCCACAGTTACACAGATCCAGACCTGGTTTAGTCCAACATTAACGCAGATTAATGTAGAAACTTCAGATACCAGAGCAAAGTGCAGTTTTGACTACAGAACGGAAACACAAATGATAAGCTCAGAGCCGGCATGTTTGGTGGACTGACTGGAGGTAGAGGGCGAGTATTCAGATATCAGGAATACGAGTGAATTGAACCTTCAAACCGAGCTGATGTGGTGAAGAATGAAAACAGCCCCACTACTGAGGGACTGCATCCAAGGAGGATCTATCTATCTATCTGTGAAGGCACACAGATGCATCTCTGAAAAAAGACAGTTGTGTTCACAATAAACCAAATATTTTATGAACATATTACAATCAGTCACATCAGCAGGAGCTGGACCTGCTCGGAGCTGCAGGTGTCTCTGTGGTTAGCATCACAGCTAGAAGGTCACTGGTTGGCGTCCCGGTGAGGACACCCGGGATCTTTCTGCGTAGAGTCTCCACGCACAAAGTTTCCTGTCATGCCCTGCTGAGTGGCAGCCTCTCCTTCCCTCTCCCTTCTCTCTTTCCCATTTTTCCTCAGGTGGGTGTGAGCGAGGTGTGTGTGGTATGTGGGCAGGTGCAGCCTATTGGATAATCACCTGAGTGGACACACCTGAAACCCATCAGCGTCTATGATAAAAGCCACATCAGACCACGGCTCGATTTCAGTTCAGTGTTATTTGCACAGCGCAGTGTACAATCAACATGTCATCAGGTTTCAGATGATCCAGGTGGCCACAGAGCTGCTACACATCAGTCTGTGGACTGCTGTGATGATCACAGATTGCATATTAACACAGACAAGACCGTGGAGATGCTGCTGGACCCCAGATCACTGGGTGACAGTTACTAACGTTACTATATATATTATCCTTATGTTTGATGGATCGTGTGCAGGGCGGTCCATATAAACAGTATTTAACTGCAATACACACAGTCTACAGGGCTGCGGTCAGCACCGTGGCCTCACAGCTAGAAGGTCACCGGTTGGCGTCCCGGTGAGGACACCCGGGATCTTCCTGCGTGGAGTCTCCATGTTCTCCCCGTGCAGCGTGGGTTCTCTCCGGGTTCTCCGGCTTCCT
>NW_007578728.1:160617-166084 GCF_000690725.1 Stegastes partitus
GCTCCTAGTTTTGGCCTGTGAATGACACCTGGGTCAGAACCAAAGCACCAGAGGGGGAAGCCTTTCCAGAACACATCTGTTCAGCGGGTGCCGAGTTTAGGGAAAATAAAGTCCACATACTTACTGTGCACACAAACATGAAGGAAGCCTCACTGACGTATGCTAAACATACACACAGCTAGCTGTTTGAGTCCCATCACCTACCAGAACATGGGCTAAGTTTATCAGAACCCTACAGCGCTGAGTTCAGAACGTCCTCACCACACCTCACTCCAGACATGAAGCTGTCCAGACACGGCCTTCCTCAAGTCAACTAAACCAGTGTGACAATAAAGCTGGAGTGACACAACCTACCGTCCCAGGTGTGTTCTTTGCCAGATGTTCAGAAGAACTATAGTGACACAGATGAACAGGTGTCAGTCATTCAGTCACAGAAAGTTAGAGTTGTATTAGTCATTAGGGCTGGGCCGTATCACACCGTATACGGTAATATCGGTGTATCGTTATGGGATGATATGAAATTGAAATATCGTGATAAAACTTGAGTGAAATGTGCTGGACCGTTGTTTTGGTCCAGTCTGATGCACATGGAGCAGAAGCATGCCGGCGGCCGAGGAGGAGGCGAGTGCATCGACCGACACAGCAGGGCTGGACCCGGATACCGGAGTATCTGGTCATTGTCGTGTCCGCATAGTAACTCTGAGATCCGAAAATTCACCCACCGCCACCACCAGCAGCACCTCTACTGTACTGTTGTGGACAGTCTGCAGTGTTCTGCTCAGGATGTGTCGGCCCGTCTCCATCTGAAACACCTTTTGATTAAACAAATTGTCAGCAAGCAGTTTACAACTGATGCACTGTTGATTTGGTACATTTCAGCTTTAATGCACGTCAGTAACAGCTGCTTGGTACATTTTTTTATTTGCACCAATGAAGTTGTGCAGGTTTGAAGTGTTTTGTCTGGTGTCATTACATCGTTATCATTTATATGTTTTTGGCCGTATCAAGCTGCCCTAGGAGTCCTTGGAGAGTCAAGACTACCATGATATACATGATCTTTATTAATGTATGAAACGTTCTAGTTCTGACTGCAGCTCTTGTGTCTGAGGAACATCCTGGTGCACTAGAACCAGCACCACCAGCATCAAACACCCACACAAACTGCTGAACATGGAGGTACATGGAGGTGCACAGACGTAGAAATGGAGCCTTCAGCTATCAGCTCCTCTGTTGTGGATCAGCTCCCAGTCCGGGTTCTGGAGGCAGACACCATCTCTGCTCTGAGGTCAGGATGAAAACGTTCCTCTGTGATGAAGCTTAGAGCTGCTCAGGATCACCTGGACCTCAGTGATGCTGATGCTACAAACTGCTTCTGTATGATTCTGCCCTCCTGCCTTTTCTTCCTCCTCCTGACATTTGATCAGGCTCAGAGAATCAATATGGAGGTTGATCAGTGTCTGGTAATTACACCGAGGCAGCACACCGATAAAGGGCCAGACGGCTGCCTGCTTACGATCTGACTGGATATTAAATCACACACACACACACACACACACACTGAGCGTGGCTCTGCAGTCACTGTGACCTGCTGTAACCCTTCATAGAAAGCTGATGTTTTCACCACAGCATCCCCAGTGGGTGAGAAGAGCCAATCAGAATCCTTCTCACAAGCGAGGACCAGGTCATCGGTGAGACGCTGTTTGTTGAGTGAGAATAGAAGCGTAATGCTAACGAGAAGTAAACAATAAATAAAATAAATGGAGAAGATCAAGCAGTCCACACATGTTGAGTGTTGGAGTGATGATGCAGAATGAAGCTGCCAATGCTGAGCTACAGGAAGCTCAGGATGATACACGTGGTTCATGACCGTGTGCCTGATGATGGCAGCTGTTTGGGAGTCTTCTTAGACTGCATGAACCTGGTGGAGTCGTCGGGTCGGCTCAGGAGCAAGAGGTCCACGGCTGAGATGATTAGAGAGAGCCAAGGAGAGCTTTAGACTTAACAGGGAAAGCCAGCTGGTTGGACAGTTTCCTTCTACAACAAACAAGAACAAATCGAGCACAGGTTGGCTTTTATAAAGACAATACAGGATGGAGAGTGTTGGAGGTGTGCTCCTGGTCCTGAACCTCATCTAAAAACAAAACATAGGTCTCCATTTCATGAGCAAGAAGCAGATTGTATTCTAGTGAGAGTGAAGCCATCAGCAAGAATAAAAAACGGTTTTAAGAGTAATTAATTGAAAAGATCTCAACTTATGTGCTGCAAACACCCAAAGCCTGTAGCTGTGCTTTCTCTGAGCCGGTCTGAACCTCACTGCCTTCCCTGTTTGTCTCCTACATGAAGCAAGTTCACTCCCAGTTTGAAGGACAAATGCAATTGGACAGAGGAAAAACAGTTGTTCTTAGATAAAAGTCAAGGTTGGAGTTCTGTCAGACGCTGAAGTGGAAGCAGCCTGACTATCCATATCCATTACTGATGAAACCCTATAGAGGCCATACGGTCCCCTGCCTGCCAGCACAACGACAAACTATCAATTAAAACCGTCTCCAAATCCCAAACATGTCAGAGTGTTTTAGCTGCACTGACAACATAACCACAAGGTTGTCACCGCCGGTCGTCCCAGTGAGGGCTGAAGACACGACCGCTGCTCTGCTTTGTTGATCTGTTTATTTATTTTAGTTAGATTGTCACACAAACAAACGTCTCCTCCTCTCCCCAACTTGCAAATCATTTAACGAGCAATCCGTCTTACAGCAGGCCAACGACTGGAGACATGATCCGTTTGCTTCTATCTGACGGAGCGTTTGGTCCTCCTTTCATATTACTTCAGACCTGCCACAGTCTTTAATGGGATCCCATCCATAATGTGGAATGAGAGAGAGACAATCATTTCATGTGAGGAGATTAAAATATGATGTCTAACAAGGGCCCCTGCTGTCCCCGCTGACTCCCCGGGGTCTGATAAATGGATGAGATGTGGATGAATGAGTCAGATCATCAGCCTAACCATCACTGTTTAGACCAACGCTGAGTGTGTTCCTTCCTTCTGCCATCTTCACACCAAAGTTCAGGCCACTGGCAGCTCTTAGTAACCACATATAGTCTCGTGTCTTTTCAGCCTCCTCGATGCTCCTCCGGCCCTCGACCCAGAAATCGACCTCGGAGCTACGAGAGAGGAGGCACAGGTGTATCCTCGAGGTCTTCTTTTGCATCTGTGACATTAGAGGCCTGAATATACAAACATACCTGCAGCAGGATTAACAGATGCATGTATATAACATGCAGTATGACTACATACGTCACTCTTTCTAGCTTGTGCTTCACTGCAGCTGTGTGTTAAATTAAAGACAGAAATGTGCACGTTCTCTCCACAGTTTGTCGTGTTGTGACTTGAATTATAAGGAAAAACATTTCTATATCATTTTCAAAGTTTTTTTTGCCTTTTCACGATAGGAAAGTCAGAGGGAGAAGAACGGGGGAAGGACCATGAGCGGGACTCGAACCTGTGACCTCTGCTTCGGGGACTAGAGCCCCTGAACAGCTCAACCAGGTGAACCATCATTTTTGTATTTTATTTTATATTGAAGTGACGTGTCGGAGGTCAGGTGGCCTCGTTTGCTTCACCTGCTCCTCTCACATCTCTACTGGGAGGGACACAAGCAGAGGGTCGTGCCGTCCACCTCCAGCGCTGGACAGCAGCAGTACCTCCCTCTCCTCCTTCCCTCAGGTGAGCTGGTGTGTACGGAGGAGCAGCCAGGTGCAGCGATTACATCATCACCTTAAACAAGTCCACCTGTGGCGGGGAGTGATTTCACCACCATGTTATCTCCAGATCACTCCACAGCGTCAGACCGTTTACTGCAGTCCGTCAGTAGAACCCCACCTCTGTTCTGGTTCTGCTTGTTTTGCCAAAGAACTAAATTCGGTCTCTTTTACCTGCAGTTTGGACTCTCCCCACTGTCCGGTACCAAACCCGTCAAACCAGCTCAGTGTTTTCCTGCTTGGGCATCGTGGTATCTGGTGATCCTGGTAAACTCAGTCCAGGTTAGTCCCGGCTTTAAATCTGTATCTGTTCAGTTTAGTGTTTGTGTGGTTCATTCCCTGCTGAGCCTCTAGTGGCCTCTGTTTATCACTGAGTCCTTCTGGTTATTGTTTCCTGAACTATTTGTGAATAAAATCTTCAGCTTTGATCTCTTGAGTCTGAATCCATGACAGAGGAGTCGAGGAAAAGAATTAAGGAATTACATTTAGATGAGTCACAGTAAACTGAGCTCTGCTGTGACCTTCATGGTCTTAACAAGTGAATGTAAAGTTTTCCACAGTGTGTGAACCAGGACCTTTTGATTACAGCTTATTATGGGTGATGTGATCTGTTCTCTTGGATGTTATTCACATATTGTTACGGCAGGACGAGGAATGAGCAGCACCTGAGAGAAAACAGACGGGAGTTTGTAACATATGAACATGGATTTACTCATATACATTCTCCAAATACATCCCTCCATCCACGGACAGAAGGCTGCGGTGTGATCAGCTAATGTGATGCCTGAAGCAGGAGGACGTTATCATCAGGCAGAGAAGCTGCTCAGATCCGTGCAGCTCATGGAAGAGAAAGTGAACTCAGTTTCTTCAGACTTTTTGCTGTGGTGGAAATAAAAAATTAGTCACTTAGAATAAGAGAACTTTCTTTCACTGTGCTTCGGAGGCGAGCCTTGACCCCGACTGCAGCGTTGAATTAGAGTTTTTAAAACACTATTTAAAATGTTCAACAAATTCCACACAAGGTTCACGTTGGACTGTTTTTACTGGGTTTTTTTTCTCTCCACTCAAACTCTTTTGTCGTCCTTCCACAGAAATAGCCAGAGAGACAAAAGCAGCTTCTGAGGAAGGGCGCCGTGTCAGCGTCTTGTTCTGTTTCTGAAACGCTTTGCCAACGTCTCATCTAAGCAGCAGCAGCATTCATGCACAACAAAATCAGTTTTACATTCATCTTCTCTCCCCTGCTTGCATTAGTGTTAGGTAGGCCTTTAAAAATGAGTCAATGTGAAATTATAGCAATTAAATCCTGCTGGTGAAACCACGTGAGACCGTTTGGTTCAGTCTCAAAAGCTGGTATCACATTTCTGATGTGGGTGATGTGACATTGTCCAGTTGGACATATCGACTGTACTGAGGCACACAAATGGATTATGAAGCCATGGAGCCCTGGTTCCTCCAGCCCGGTTTAAACATGGACGCTGGTAGTCCAAAACACATCAACAAGACCACGTTATATCAGCAGTGCAGCAGCTCAGCCACAGCCAGAGGCAACAACGAACAACCTGAACAGGTGGCTTGTCCACTGCAGGGAGAGGAAACCAGTCAACCTACCGGAAAGTCCTGGGGAGGAAGCAGGAGTACTAGGACTAGCCAACCAGCAGTCCTGGAACCAGAACCTCTGTCCCATCCATCACCTGGGGGCCTGGAG
>NW_007578728.1:166499-181728 GCF_000690725.1 Stegastes partitus
CTGCTCATCATGGCTGTCTTTCTGCTGAGCGTACATGTCTTCACCCTCTCCTCCTCTTCAAAACAATAGACCGTCTTGGTTTGACAAAAGCAGCAGCTCTTATTTTTTATTTTTCTTCCACTTGCCCTGCACCAAGAGTTTTGTTCCTGATATCTGCTTTGTCGTTGCCAGATGTAGTTTACTTTGTTCCCTCTGGTTCCCGTGAACATGAGAGAGGCTGTAGGACGTATGGGCTCCTTTCTTTGTTCTTTGTCTGCTTTTAGCAGCTTTAGACATTTCTGAGTATTAAAAATGAGCCGGAGCACATGGTCTAGGAAGCCATCTTGCTCCACAAATCACATGACTCCTACCTGTTTACTGTAAATCACTCCTACCAGGTGTAAAACTGTTTTCTTTTTCATCATAATTTTTTAATATAGAATTCATTCCACCAGGGACCGCTGAAGGGCAGACGTTCGTTATGTCCACTGTGACTCTGTCTTGTAATTTCACTGATTATACGTGACACTATGCAGCTGATGTCTTTTCCCGTATCTTGCGCTGAACGCTGCGTATCAGCCACATGCAGCTGAACACTATTTAAACCAGCCCAGAGCTTTCTGACCTGGACAACAGCTCGGCCATCACTCCAGGCCCGAGCTGCACTGCAATTATCAATGTGCTATTCTTCGTCGATACGTGTGCGTTCATGTCTGAGGCCGTGCATGTACGCATGCATGTAACTGCTCTTCTTCACGGCCCGTGCATGTGGATAAATCTGTTAGGTACAATCAATACTGGAACTGGACTATCATGGCTGGAGCCTCTAGTCAGCACTTAGCAGCGAGGAGGGCTGAGGGCGATGCTGCTTAAGTACCACTAGACCAAACAGGCTTTGTGTGTGGAAGGGGAGGCAGGGCGGCGGCGGCACCACGTGACCGGCCATTGTGCATTGTGTGGATAGAAAAGCTGTGTTTGAAGGATCCTTGGCCGTGTTCAGTCCAGTTCACACATTGTGTCCCTGTACACATCATGAGGAAGCACAAGCCCATCTCACACAGTCAGATTTAACCTTTTATTTCAGAATGACGTGTACTTTGTGTTTGGTGGTGACTCTGGAACAATCTGAGCATCAGGATGCAGACGGTCCCTGAGATCCCAAACCCCCCCAGCAGAACCTGAGATGAACACAGTGTGAACACAAGACCAACCTAAACGGTGCTCATTTTACATAGTTTTAAGGTCCAGTTATGAACCATCTACAGTCCAAACAAACATCAGAAACAGCCAGAGTTATGATTGGGGAGGAGGAGGAGGTTTGTAGACCTGTAGAGGCTGGTGTAGCAGTGATGTGGTGAAGGTGGAGCAGTCAGAGTGAATGAACGCTGCCTCGGTTATAAAGTAGTGGGCTGGACTCAAGTAGTGAACGATTGGACAGAAGAGGGCCTCATGACGTCCTGACTCCGTGTCTGTATGAACTAACGCTAAAGCTCCATTGTGAGTACATTAAGGTCACGTTGTGGACTTTTCAAGTCTGTCTAAACACACGTCTTTATCACTTTAAACCACCGTACTGACCTGAAAGCTTCTCCTCCAGATTGTGTCCATGCCGTGATGCTGGTTAGCAACAACAAACCTACAGCACAATAGAAACAGAAGCTGGTTCACCCTCAGGACAAGACACGAGATGCAAACAGAGCAACGTGGTGGACGCAGTCCAGTGAACGTCCAGACCTGTACATCGGCTCCACAAGCACATGGCTCAGCACAGAAGCTCCTCAGGACAGGACTCAGCATCCACCTGCATCTCAAGGACAAAGGACACTCATTCAAAGACAACAACGTACAGATGTTGGCCTGCAGGGAGGACAGATGGTTTGAGAGAGGAGTGAAAGAAGCCATTTATGTCGAAACTCAGGTGTTAACGTCTCCTTCAGGATATCAGTATGTGGAACTCCCAACCAGTCAGTCAGAGCTGATGAAGCCTCTTGGATGAAGGTGGAACGTCTTCAAGGAACTCAAGCAGGTCCAGCTGCTACCATTAATCTACAAGAAGAACCAGGACCTGGAGAATCTTCACAGACATCTACAGCACAAAACTAAACGGTCTCCTTCTGCCACTGACTGAATGCTCACTAGCAGCTCTCCTGGAGGTTCAGATCATAATGTGTGCACACAAACCAAAGACAGCATGTACCTGGATCTGTGTATGGGTGATGGCATCCAATCGATCGGTATTGATCAGGTCTTAATCGGCCTCCTGAATCCATGGACTACTGGACCAACAATCCAGCAGATGTTGTCATTTTTCCAGAAGATCTATAATAAATCTATGGAAGAGTCAAAATTCATGACGGAGTGATTGATTTATTGTTTCCTTTATAGGAAATGAGGAGCTGTAGGAGTCACTGGAAACTCAAGACTGCCGTTAATACATGATCTGGACACGTCTGTGTGAACGTTTACATTTATTTTATGCACTTCTCTGAATCAAAATGTGAATAAAACCAACACAGAGAATCAAAAGCTTGTTTTATGTGCAATGGTGTAAAAAAAAAAAAAACACCAAAAACCCACTGAGTTAAACTCCTTCACTATCACTGGCTTCTCAAACTGAACAGATCCGTCAACAGAACTGTCCCTGGAGGAATACAGCCTCACAATTTAGAAATAAAGCCAGATATATATGTTTCCTTCAGAACCACCTGCATCTTGTTTTTGGTCGACATCAGACACGCCAGAGTGTCGGCTGCCTTTAAGGAGAGTCGGAGAGCAGCAGCCAGCTGCCGACCGGCCATCAGGCTTCCCTGTGCTGCTGCTGCCTGGCCTCCACAGATAACTCTGTTGTCAGCAGTGTGTGTGTGTGTGTGTGTGTGTGTGTGTGTGTCTGTGTGTGTGTGTGTGTGTAGCAGCCTCTGACACACCAATGAGTCCAAACCTGCAGACACTCACAGATGAAGTAAATAAGGTTGTTCGTCTCATAGCAGTGATGCAGGTCAACACGCTGAACGCAGGAGAAATGAAAACATCTAAAACCCGACTGTCTTTGTCTTGGGCCAAACACTTACAGACAACTGGGTCAAAGGATCTGTAAAAAAGCAAAGGCTTGTAGGGTGGTCTCAGTGGTTCTAGCATGTAGCCTGCAGGCTGGAGGCCAAGAGCAGCAGCAGCTAATGATGGAGGATGGAGGGGAGTGAAAGACAGACCTAGAGAGGACTCCTCTTCATGTCTGTTCACAGCAGAACATTAAATGAAGTCTTTCTAAATGAATATGACTTTTAAACAACAACTGCAGCACACCTGACTCACATTAATGGATCTCCAGCAGCTGGTTGTCAAGTTCTACACAAGTCTGGTAATGATCCATTAATGTGAGTCAGGTGTGTTGCAGTATCGTCTAGAACCTGCAGGACAGAAGCTCAGGAGGACCAGAGCTGGAGATCTCTGCCCTGTACAGCGTCCCAGAACCTTGGTTCTGTCTTCAGGTCTACACTCTCCCATCTCATGAACAAAAGTTTTCAGACACTTTTATGACCGTCTCAGGAGTCTCTGGTTTCCAGTGACTCCTACAACTGTGATTATTTTTATTTTATTTGTACAACAGATGAAACACAAACATCTTCGTCACATTCTGGTTATTTCATAGATTTATTGCAACTTCTGAAAATATGACAAAATCAGTTTTCTAGTTTAAACTTTTTCAGCCTCACAGCTAGAAGGTCGCCGGTTCACGTCCCGGTGAGGACACCCGGGATCTTCCTGCGTGGAGTCTCCATGTTCTCCCCGTGCAGCGTGGGTTCTCTCCGGGTTCTCCGGCTTCCTCCCACAGTCCAGAAACATGCTGAGGTTAATTGGTGATTGTAAATTGTCCGTAGGTGTGAATGTGAGTGTGCTTGGTTGTCTGTCTCTAAGTGAAGCCCTGTGATAGACTGGTTACCTGTCCAGGTGAACCTGGTGAGGATGAAGGTGTAGAGATGATGGATGGATGGTTTCTTGTTTCGTGCATAACAATTGTTTTGTCTCTTTTGCAGCATTGTGAATGCAGGATTTTTACTGACAGTATTTCTTGTACCAGTAGAAACTAGTCGAAGCTGCACATTCGGCTGAAGATGAGACGTCTGGTTCATGCTGATAGAAACTCATCATCACTACCATCCACTCTGTAAAAGCAAAGCATTGATTTCCTTTTTCCTTCGGGCATGTAGCCTTTTCTTTCCTTTTTAATCGATACCAGGGATAATTTATTATTTATCTTTGATGTGGTGTAATAGGTGGAGTCCTAAAAACAAGATGTTTTTGGGGTAATAAGCAAAAGTGGTCTGATAGCAGTATCGATCCTGTCGAGGTAAATTCATCGATTGGGGATATTTTGCATGTTTTGGTGACACTGAACAGGTGAGGATATGAAGGAAGTCAGACGTTGCTGCAGATGGGACGAAGCTGTGACAGAATCCAGAGGCCGTGTTAGCCGGTGGTTTCTGAGCTGAAGTTTATCGTCAGGGTTTATTCCCACAGCAACACATGCAGAAGAGTTTTGCTGATCTTGATTTTGTATCCAGCAAGATGTTGTGTGTGGACCTACATAGTAGTTACGCTACAGTCTGTAAATTTAAATGCACATCACATGAATTCCTGCACCAGTAAATGTTTAAAATATCTGAGGCAGCCCGTACAATGCGCTATCCGTCAATCAGGATTTGGATTAGCCCTTGTCCCGGTCTGTTTTTCCCCAGTGCGGTTGTACTTCTGTGCTAGAAAGTGATCAGCAGTGATCCACTTGTGCCAACAGAGCGCTGAGAGCCGACCTCCTCCACTGCAATCAGCAGCGGCGGCCCCACTCAGCGCTAAAGACGGGGTGAAGCTGCAGGCTAGCATTAGCTTAACACTGATCAACAATCACAAGCTTCTCCACTCCACACACACACACACACACACACACACACACACACTGAATGAAACATGCAAAGTCAATTCTTTGGTCAACAGTTTTTGCTGTTGAAAAACGTCAGCTGCTCGTTAAACTATTCTTCATTTTTTTAACAAGCAAAACGTGTCATTAAGATAAAAGACTGCAAAGAAGAACACACACAATAAAACATAAACAGACTAATACGACTACGACACACTAAGTCACATTATGACCACTCACAAATGATGCTGATGATCTTATAACAACAAATCAAATGGATGCCGGCGGGGCTGCTGAGGTGCTGCCTGTCGGCGGTGGTCCACGGGGGAATAAATCATGAAGTGTCAGTGGATTGATGGGGGATGTGCTGGAACTGGTTTGATCTACTGCAGCTCATAACTGAGAGCATCTGCTGCTGACGCCCAGATACCACAATGTTTACCCTCAGAGGTCTCAGTGAGTCAGAGCTGCTGAGTTTGGCTCAGCAGTGTGTAGCCAACGGAAATGCTTTAAATAAATAAACAAACCACTTCCGCCCAGCTTCTTAGAGATGTTGTTTCCTGTCATGCTCTGCTGAGTGGCAGCCTCTCCTTCCCCCTCCCTTCTCTCTTTCCTGTTTTTCCTCAGGTGGGTGTGAGCGAGGTGTGTGTGGTATGTGGGCAGGTGCAGCCTATTGGATAATCACCTGAGTGGACACACCTGAAACCCATCAGCGTCTATGATAAAAGCCACATCAGACCACAGCTCGATTTCAGTTCAGTTTTATTTGCACAGCACAGTGTACAATCAACATGTCATCAGGCTTTCAGATGATCCAGGTGGCCACAGAGCTGCTACACATCAGTCTGTGGACTGCTGTGATGATCACAGATTGCATATTAACACAGAGAAGACGGTGGAGATGCTGCTGGACCCCAGATCACTGGGTGACCACAGTTACTAACGTTACTATATATATTATCCTTACGTTTGATGGATCGTGTGCAGGCCGTCCCATATAAACAGTATTTAACTGCAGTACACACAGTCTACAGGGCTGCGCTCAGCATCGTCGCCTCACAGCCAGAAGGTCGCCGGTTGGCGTCCCGGTGAGGACACCCGGGATCTTTCTGCGTGGAGTCTCCATGTTCTCCCCGTGCAGCGTGGGTTCTCTCCGGGTTCTCCGGCTTCCTCCCACAGTCCAGAAACATGCTGAGGTTAATTGGTGATTGTAAATTGTCCGTAGGTGTGAATGTGAGTGTGCTTGGTTGTCTGTCTCTAAGTGTAGCCCTGTGATAGACTGGTTACCTGTCCAGGTGAACCTGCTGAGGATGAAGGTGTAAAGATGATGATGGATGGTTTTATTTTGAACACAAGTAAAGGTTCTGTTCTGTCTCATCCAGCAGATGTTCACCAACACGTCCTCTCACCAACATCTGATCCTGCAGGAATGTCTTTAACACACTTTAGCATTGTGAGGAGGTGATGGGATATTATCTGTAACCTGTGATTCCCACGTTTCTGACAGAACTTGAAGGTCCTTTAAAGTCTTTGGGTCCAGTGAGCCCCGTCACAGCGCAGAGGTCCGTCACCGGGTTCGGGTTGGTCCTGCTGCAGCCCTGCTCATGTTCTGCTGAATCTTATTTGCTGCAAGAGTTTACTTGATTGCTTCCCTCTGCCTTCACACACACACACACACACACACACACACACTGAGTTAGTAGCATTGCTATGCTCTTGATGCTACGTAGAGAAGCAGCTTCCTCCCTCTGCCTGCTTCATCCTGTTGGGACTCCTGTTAAAGCAACAGGAGGAGTTATTTCCCTGTAGCCTTATTACAAAAACAACAACAAAACATAAAAAATAAAAGCAAACATAACAAAGCTTCCTTTAGCGGTGCTTTGTTTCAACCATTTTGAGCTGTTTTTAGTTGAGGTTTTTTCTCTGATCTTCCAGGAACATCAGTTGCTGATCTCAATTAGTATCCCACAGGCTGTGGGGAGAAGAATAAAGCAACTTGATTTAATCTGTTCACAGCAGGGGGACGAGCAAAAAGATGATTTTCTGATGGCGGCGTGTTGCTTTGAGGAATCTCACCCACTGCACTGAGATTGATAAAACATCCACACGGTGGTTTGTTTTTTCCTCCTACACCTGTCATCGTCGTCACCTTACTCATTATTTCATTTCACAGGTAATAAAGTGTGGTCTGAAGGTGAAACAATAAACGCACACTGTTGTGGTGTCTGCTTTGTGTTTCCTGTTGATGTGTGTTCATTTCAAACAGAACGCTGTCGGGTCATAACTGAAGGATTATTTTGCTGTGTGGGATGCAAATATTGAGACCGTTTAGAAGAGCAGCACTGCTTTGTAGACAGTAACAGACAGAGGGAAGAAGCTGGAAGCATTTCTAACCGGACCAGTGGGTGCAAAATCATCGCTGCATATCCTGCAAGTCATTCACCTTTCCTTCTGTCTGTAGTAATTACTGTATGCATTCAAATTAGAGTGTAAACAACATGAAACAGCTGATCAAGTATTGAGGCGCTGATGAACTGATTGAGGCCCATACAAGCTACTGTGTCCTGGTGTCTAAAGCACCTGGAAGCTGAGGAACAAGGCAGTGGCCTGGGGAGTGTACACAGCACATCGTTAATTAGCAAACAGACTAATTCAACAACACTAGCCAGATTAGTTAGAGCCAGATTAGCAGCTGTGGCTGCAGCAGCAGACCACCAATGCATCAGAGGAAAACACAGGATTAAAGACAAAGCCAAGAGCAAACAGCCAAAAGCCTGGGATTCACTCGCTCTGGTTTTATTATGTGGATGGAGAAATACAATGTCTGTCAACACAGGAGCTCGGAGAAGGTCATCCGTCTGTGCACTGATGAAGAAACACAGCCAGAGCTGTGGTGGGTTTGAGCAGAGGTGGGCTTCATGGCGTCTGGCCCACCTGGTGGAAAAGAACAGAATGTTTAGTGAATGGAAACTGTCACAGAAAATACCTGCACAGCTTCTAATTCCTGATCAGATGGGCGGCTCACCTGCAGAGTGACCTCATACAGGAAGTCTCCTGAAGCAGGTAAAAGCACAAACACAGTCCACTGCTTCTAGAAAACATAACCGGCATCAACTCATGGATGGATTAGAACAGGTTAACGTCCTGAATGTCAGCTTAACTAAAGGTTCGCTTAAGTTACTGATTACTGACCCACTCAGCCTGGTCACCTGCTGTGTGTCAGCATGATGTCCACATGGACCACACTACACGGGTCATAACGCTCAGCTGTCGTGTAGACTCTGAAGGTACAACCTGCTGTGCATGTAAACAACACAGTCCATACTATAACTGCCAGTCAAGCAGCTACACATATTAAGCTCATTCTGATTGGTCCCTACTGGACCAGCAGGTGTTGGACTTCTGTAAAGGTCTGTGCTCCCGATATAGTTTAACACCCTCATCTGTAAAGAATGAACAACACGAGTGAACAAATGTGAAGTTTGGCCTCTGAAGCATCACATCATAAAGTGAGAAACTTACACCACAAACATCACACGAGCAGGAGATTATTTCTTAAAGACGTACAGACGTCTTCATGGTTCTGTGTTCTATGGAGACACACGTTCTGACGCTCTGTAAAAATGTTTTGTGAGAAAAACTAAACAGAGGCTTTTCCTAAAACAGTAACCGAAGCATCCAAACACTTTGTATCTGTGGCTCTGATCAGACCTGAGACCAGCTGACTTCACAGGAACCCGTTTAGAGGAGCCTCATATCGACGGACAGAGAGGACGACGTGGAGGACAAAGTTAGACCTGATGCAGGTATAAGAAGCGACAGAAAGCTGCAGCCTCCATCTACATCTATAGTCTAACCATGGCGACTCTATGATGCCAGACAATTATTTGAAAACTTTAAAGTAACTTTAATTCCCACCCAGGAACCACTGACATGGTGTCCTGAAGTGGACCGACCAATGATACTTATCCCAGCTGACTCAGGGTGAAGGCAGGTTCACCTGGACAGGTAACCAGTCTATCACAGGGCTACACTTAGAGACAGACAACCAAGCACACTCACATTCACACCTACGGACAATTTACAATCACCAATTAACCTCAGCATGTTTCTGGACTGTGGGAGGAAGCCGGAGAACCCGGAGAGAACCCACGCTGCACGGGGAGAACATGGAGACTCCACGCAGAAAGATCCCGGGTGTCCTCACCACGACGCCAACCGGAGACCTTCTAGCTGTGAGGCCACGGTGCTAACCACTGATCCACCTGCAGCCCCAGTTCATACAGGCTTATCAAAATACTTGAAGAAAGTTTTCCCAGCTAGACTTGTTGTGTGAGTGTAGATCATAACACATTTGAGTCAGTAGAGCTCACAGGCTGATGATTCCTGTACAGGAGCATGTATGCATCAATGAACAGGTGATCGTCCTCATACTTATGGACAAAATGACTTCTGCTTGTTTCTCTGTTCGCGTTTGTCGTCATGTTTCATGTCCTGGTCGATGCCCCATCGTGTCCTGGATCACGAGACAGCAGCATGAACACAGTGGATATTTTTCACATTTAATCGTCACTCAGGACAGAAAGTCTCGTCCACTGTGGCGTCACATCATCTTCTGCTTGATGGTTTGGTTTGATTGGAGTCTGTTTCAGAGCCATAAGTAAAATACGCCATCATGTATAGAAACGTTAACACGGTATTTCTCATTTCCTCTGTTTTATAAGATCCTATTTTCATCAAATTCATCCTGTTTCTTTTTCAATCTCCTTCTGCTTAAATTTGCTGCTAATGCAGCTTCACCTCGACAGGGATGCAGATGCTGTACGTCCTCGTTGGCTGGTCCATGTGCAGCACTCACAGGAACAAGCACCCTGGACAGCTCCCCTGCCCTCAGCTGGAGGATCACTGGTGGACATGCTGGTTTTGTTTTTTAGCTATTAGACCTGAAGGCTGTACTATGGTTTAACAAAGTCATATTGAAGCTCATTTAGTTCTGAGTCTGTCCCACAGTGCAGGAAATCACTTTAACTTTTGGTTAAATCAAAGCAAAATTAACGTCATTGATTGAATATTCTCTGTGATGAATTTAAAAAAGCGAAGCAAGAGAGAACCAAGGCGCTAGAGGGCTGTCAAAGGAGTTTCCTCTGTCCTGATTGGCTGACTGGCCAGAGTGAGAGCCAATCCGCTGCTCTACAGGAGCTCACAGGCGGCAAAAGCAGGAAGTCACTGGTGGTGGTAAATCTTCTGATTCCCACCTACAGGAGAGAGGTGGACACACACACACACACACACACACACACACAAATCTGCTCATTAGTACAAATGCAAACTCTAGCTTTCATTTAAAGGGATGGCTTCAGCGTATAAATCCTGCAAAAACAAGAAGCAAACAAAGTGCATCACCAACTAAAGAGCTCATATAAATACGCTCCTGTGCTTTCTGTGCTTTCCTGTAAAAACAACTCAGATTTTTATATCTGGATGTATTTGATTGTAAATATACCCGACAGTTCCCCAAACTCCACCACGTCGCGCTCACAGAAGATACGACAGCAAACAGTCTGTCTGAAGCATGTTTGTGTCCATGTTTGAAAGTTCAATTCAATTCAGTTTTATTTGTATAGCGCATATTTACAACAACAAGTCATCTCATAGCGCTTCACAAAGGCAGAAACACCCAACAATCCAAACATCTGGATTCTCTATAAGCTTCAGCAGTCTGCTGGTGGGAAGGAACCAAAAACCCCCACAGCGGAAAAAAACCTCCGACAGAACCAGGCTCAGGGAGGGACGGCCATCTGCCTCCACAGGTTGGGTGAGAGTGGGATGAATTATACAATGTAGTTTACAGTTAAACAAGTTATTAGAATTTATTGTCCTTTTTCTAACAGGAGGCATCATGGTGGGTCAGCAGAAACGTCAAACACACGTCTGTTCTGTCAGCGTTTAGTGAACCACGCCTCTAAAAACTAAAGCATCCAAAACAAAACCACACCAGTGTTCAAAGAAACCCTGATACCTTTAAAATCCTAACTCTGTCCTGTACAACAGAAGCATGCGGTGATGTTCATACATCAGATAAGACTGACTCCTCACTGGGTAATGATGTCAGCTGTGACTCACCTGATGGAGGTACGACCGTGCTGCAGGTCGCTCCTTTCCTTTATTTTATAAGCAGTGAAGGCTCAGGTCTGTAAGTATAGACGCTCGCTAACTGAGAAGTGGATTGAAGATTGTTTCGCTGGTTTTTAAGTGGAGGCTGAGGGCTGGCCAGGTGGTGGAGTGACCGAGGTGGAGCTGAAGGCTGAGCACATGGACAGCTGGAGCTCAGGTGAGCTGAGTTAGTGGCGAGGCAGCGAGGAGGATCTACACAGGAAAATAAAAGTCTCAGAGTCATAGATTTAGAATACTCTGTTGAATCACTGGAGAAGCTGGAGAGTCACTGGTGCTGTACCAGATGGATCAGGGACGCAGGAAAGTTTGATTAGATGTTCACCACACAGGGATTAATCGCTTTTTCAATTTGGGTCGATGAACCTTGGAGACAGTTTAAAACAAAGAAAACAGGTCTATGGTTGGGGAAGAGTGAGAACAGTGGGTGGAGCTTAGGGGAACAGCTGAGAACCCACAGTGTAAATGACAGAACACACTCCAGCTAATAACAGAGGCAGTGGAGCAGCAGATATGATTAAACCAGGGGAGACCTAAAACAATGGGTAGAGGGACTACATTACAGGAGATACCTTTGTGGTGATTACCTGAGAGGAGGAGGTTAATGGGGGCTGAGGGGTGAGTGATGCAGGCCAGAAGTCTACCGTCAAAGGTAAAGATGTCTTTGGGTCAGGACGAGTGTGGGTCAGAGAGGCTGCCTGAAGCAGGATCTGGGGCAGGAGATGGGAGAGAGTCCAGGACCAGTGGAGGAGAGGAGATGGGCTGCAGGAATGCAGTGTGTGGACCTGACTGGCAAACTTCTCCATTCATCTCTGTTGAGACAGTTATCTGGAGGGACAGCAAGGGCAATTAAATCCTGTAAAAATGAGGTTTCCTCTCCTGAAGACTGATTTGTCTTTAATATTTCCAGGTAGATCTAAAACAAACATGTTTCTTCTCTTCCAGGCCAAGAATATAGAAGTCAGGTGCATACTGGGCAGCAGAGGTGGAGCCTTGGAAGAGGGGTAGCAGTGGTTTAGTGGTCGCTAAACAAAACCAACCCAAGACATGAAACATCAGAAAAAGTTCAATAAATCAGATTGTGATGGAACAAACCCCTCTGGTCAAACCTTCAGAGTATAGATAGAAATAACCAGGACTGTTCTGCTGCCATTTGCTTTACACAAAGTAATTGCAATAAAAAAGAAGACTTCAACCTTCAAGCCATCATTGCTGGTATCAATATATATATATACGTGTATATATATATGTATATATAGTTACCACCCAATGTCAGGTTTATGCCACGGCTGCCCTAATTTGGTTTTCATCCTACCTAGCCAAAAGAACTGAAACTGTTTCCTGGGGTGGCTCAAGGTCCAGGACTCACACTGTCACCTGTGGGGTCCCCCAGGGATCAGTGCTCGGTCCCATGCTCTTTATCCGGTATCTGCTCCCCGTTGGCCAAGTCGTCAGGAATAGCATTCCACTGCTACGCTGATGACACTCAGCTTTACATGAAAATATCCTCCTGTCCCTCAGTATCACCTTCATCATCTCCTTCATCTCTCTCCACACTCACCGCCTGTCTGGAGGAGATAAAGGATGAAACACAACTTAGTCAGCACCCCTCATCAAACCAGAACATCTTCCATCACCTGACCAGGATATTACATCATCGTCTGGGTGTTAGATTTGAACCACATCTGACCTTTGAGGCTCACATCAAACACCTCTCCAAGATCAGAAACATGGCAGAACTCTGACCTGCTCTCACTCTCCCTGATGCCAAGAAGCTCGTCCACGCCTTTGTCTCCTCCAGACTGGATTACTGCTAAAGGCTGAAGTTCATTCAGAAGAGCGCTGCTAGGATCCTGATCAGAGTGTGTCCACCATCCTCCACAAACTTCACTGGATCCCAGTCTCCACAAAGATCGAATACAAGGTCTCTCTCCTCACTTTCTACTGTGTCCACGGCAATCAGCAGTGTATTGATCACAGGTGTTCATAATGTTTTGGGTTTCCTGAACTTTTAGGAGGCAAGTTGCCTCTGAATAAAGGCTTCTTAAAAATTTAAAGACAGACAAAAAAAAAGGATCCATTCATTAGCTGGAAGCAAGCGGATAAAGTGAAAGACTGTAAAGAATTCATGCTGCGAGGAGTTCATGACCTGAGCTCACATTTCCAATAACCTGTCCCCTGCATGACCTGAGGCTGGACGGGAGCCTTTATGCATTATACAGTCATGCAGCTCTCATGCATAACGCAGCATCACCATAAAGTGTGCAACAACAAAGCTGCTCCCACATCATGCAAAACATTTTCATAATGTAAACGGTCAGGCTGCTGAGTATCCGCTGTGCCGCGGCTCCTCCGAGTGAAAGACATAATGTTTTCCTAGAAACAGGAGCAACGGGATCTCACACACACACACACACACACACACACACACACACAGAATGCACGTCCTGCAGGATCAGTGGGGAGCTATAAGACCTGCTCTGGCATAAAGGGCACCAAGTCATGCATGTATTCATGCAGCCCAGCAGCACAGAGGACACCTTGATCTCTGTGTCAAACACTGCTGGCTTCTGCACAGCAAGTCAGGACCTATATACCACTTCGGCCATGTAGCTGCTGCTCTGCCACCATGCTGGTCGGACCTACACCTGTTGCTCATGCTGATGTTTGTGCTGTTAGTGCCGTGAATTATTCATCACGGTGGCAAAAACACTACAAATGCAAAACACCAGCTCTTCTAATTAGAATACATGCATGAGCTCATTCCCTTACTAGCTCCAGTCAGATTTTAAGGAGGATGACAACCCAGGAGGGTCAGAGTGCATCAGCAGCAGTGGGTCCCAGTTGGATTCCAGTCCAGCCAGACCTTCATCGTGTGTTATTCCTGTGGTCTCTGTCCTCATATCTGTCCGTCTGCTCACTAAAACGATGAGCATACTGTAAATAAAACAGCCTATACTGTCGACTAGGAGGGGTTGTTCTCTGGCTAGGAGGTAATAAAGTCCTCTGAACATAAACACAAGTTCAAAAAAAAAAAAAAAATGGTGGAAACATCTCTCGTTACCTTCAGCAACACATTTAGGACGATCTTGGATTTACAGTAGAATCTTAAATGCTAGCTGTTGTGTGTCTGATTCAGCCCAGCTCGGCTCACTTCAGCATCGTATCCAACAGCAACAGCTTCATCACAGGGCTGCTGCTCCATCAGGCTGATCTCTTCTCACTAGTGTCCTCTGTGCTGCAGGTATCAGCCTGATGTGACTGTTGACCACCATCAGCTGAATCAGAGCTCCGTTAGATCATCGGTGACGCCTGCTTTGATTGTTATCAGCCAGTTAAATGGCCTTTATCGTCTAACTGTACCTGTCAATGATGGATACTGTGGCCTTTCTTTCACCTCCTAACTGGGCCATGTGAACAGGTGGAGAATGAATAGATCAGACCTGTATGATGGTGGGAATAGTGGTGCGACAAATCCATTGGTGGACCATCTCCCAGGGTTTGTGTCCCATGTATGACCATCGTTTCTAGTTTATCTTTGACGCTTTTTGTTTGATTGGTTCGGGTTAAGACTAAAGGTACTCCATCAGGTCATGATTTGGATTAAACTTCATGGAGGAAAACTCTTTTTCATGCCAGTCAAAACGTGACACTGACTGGGCGTCCTATAACGGTCCAGCAAGTCTTCCTGTACAGTTTTGCACAGCCTTCTATTTGTCAGCCACATCTCAGACCGGATGATCAGCACCATCTGGCCGACCAGGAAGTGAAGCCTGCCGACACCATGAACAGAAAAGAAGTGACAGTGACATTAGCAACGCACAACTCAACGTGTTCACAGCTGAGAGTCTGCATCGCTCAGACAGAATCGTCAGGAAACGATCTGGTTAAAAACAGATGCTTCTTCCGGCCCGTTTAAACTGAACAGAACCTGCTCCCGACCAGGTTCAGCATCAGTTACCATGGAGACCTAGCAGGTTAAAAGAGGACCTTCATGGCTCTGAAAACTCTGACTTTAGGCCCAACATACCTCAAAAACCCACTGAACTGGCTTCAGTCCTCAGGAAGGATGTAGAAACCCGGTGGTCCTGCAGTACCGGCCCTCTGGATCAACCGAACATGCAGACAGAGCTGCACTGGGAGGGCACCGCTGGAGACTCTCTATAAACC
>NW_007578728.1:183087-184767 GCF_000690725.1 Stegastes partitus
CTCCCACAGTCCAGAAACATGCTGAGGTTAATTGGTGATTGTAAATTGTCCGTAGGTGTGAATGTGAGTGTGCTTGGTTGTCTGTCTCTAAGTGTAGTCCTGTGATAGACTGGTTACCTGTCCAGGTGAACCTGCCTTCACCCTGAGTCAGCTGGGATAGACTCCGCCCCCCGGGTGTCCTCACGCCGGCGACCTTCTAGCTATGCGGTGACGGTGCTAACCACAGAGCCACCTGCAGCCCCCACATTTGACTAAATGTAAACTATTGTCTGGAAATAAATGTGAAAAATACTAAATCAACTGATGAGTCTCTACATCACACAAAAAGCAGTTTTAACAACTGGGTTTAAAAACTGGAAACTTTAAAAGCAACTAAAACAGAACCAGGAAGGATCATTAAAATAGAGAACCTTATTTCTGTTTGTGTGTGACATAACTTAAAACACCCTTAAGTAAAATGATTTGGGCTCATTTCAAACATCTGATTGGTGTCATGGCAACAGCCCAGGCAGGTATTACTGACTTCCTCGTCGATGTTTAAGCTCTCAGAGCAGCATTTAGAACGAGTTCACAGTTTTTTTGAGAGACCTGCAGGAGGAGGAACACAGCCGGCTGCTGATAAAAGCATGCATTACATCTGCAGTGTTCACCGGAGTGAGAAATGGGCTGAACTTTGCCTTATTTCCAGAACGAGAGAAAGCAATTCTGGATGCGGTTCTGATGGGTTCTTGGAACTTGAGGTTACCGAGCAGACTGACCTGAGAGCACATGAGTCAGAATGCCGTGATGCTCACAGTCACGTCTGAACATAACTGTAACAATGAGATGTTTAGGGCTTACCAACAGGACAATGGCTCCAACAGGTGACATCAGCACACCTGTACTGATCCAGACATGGCGGCGCTGGTGTCACACGCTGCATTATAAAGTGAACAGATCCATATGCAGCTAGACCCATACTTATTCATACCCACGCCAGTTTTTTGATTTCTAGTGAGTTTTTATTTCACTAATAGGTTTCTTCTGGCTAAAAAAACAAAGCAACAACAACATAAACAAATGACAAACAAGACACTGATGACGACACTGAAGTGGTCAGATCACTTCAACGGTTGCACATTGTTGAGAAAACGCAGCTTTTGTCGTCTTTTGTCGGTTGTTTATGCTGAATGTGCATCATGGCAGCTCAGCAGGAACACAGTGGACCAACAACCACCTCATAATCCATCAGTACATTAAGGCTCATTACTGTGAGTGTGTCTGAATCTATCTCGTGGTCAAAAACTGCTGAATGCAGCTTAAACTGCAGCTTCTTAAATCATTCTGAGGTGGCGCCGGTCTCGTCTGGGTTGGAGCCGGAACGGTTTTTGATCAGAAAGTAAAGGTGGTGACGACAGAAACAAGATCTTTGGTGGCTCATGTCTGACATTTACAACATATCTGTGTCGTGAAACCTTAATTTGGTGCATTTTGGCTGAAAAGTGACAAAAAAAACAAAAAAACATAAAAATTTAAATTGCACTCTATGTTTGGACAAAGTATTATGTCCTTTAGTTGTTTTTTGTATTAATGATGTAAAAGTAGAGCAACAGTTTTTTTGGGAAGATAATTCAGTTTTCATCATATATTCAGTGCATTTTCTTTTTACATAATTCTTGTCATTTTTTAAGTCATCACTAA
>NW_007578728.1:185633-194577 GCF_000690725.1 Stegastes partitus
TTCAACAAGCGATCTTATAAAACCAGTGTTTTCCTGAAAGTAAAGCTTGCAGGTCATTTTTGTAATTGCCAACGTTGCAGCCTGTTCTGTGCGTCACTGTAATGGCTGTAGTACATTATCATCTGCTGCCACCATGGGCGCCACTAATAAGCACCAATAAACGCTCTCATTATAATGCATGTGGAAGCCCGGTCCAATCCTCTCTGAAAAATGAACGAGGACCTGATGTGGGATCCGGAGGCCTAATTCATCCCTTCAGCGGCGCAGGGCGAGCCTCAGTCGGCTAGCTGGGGAGCATCATTTATGCTAACAGGGCCTGTGGAGACTCAAAAAAAGGAGGGAAAATATCATTAACATACTGCTTCATTTACATACCAATCCCAGCAGCCACACAAAGACACACGCATGTAAACACACATGCACAAACATGTATGCACGCACTTTGATGTAGTTTGAAAAAGGCAGCGTTAGCACACACACACACACACACACACACATGCATACAATGATTTAAACATACTGCAATGATTACATACACACACATGCATGCAAACAAAGGATGCAGGTATGGGCTTTACATGTGTATAAAAAATACATACACACATGCACACACTTGGAAACACCTACATGCACACACACATCCACAGCGGCTGTGTGTGCTGGTGGGGGCTCGGTCCCAGCTCTTTGTTTGATGCCTGTATGGCTGTGGCTCCTTTTAATGAGCTCTAATGGCAGTCCAGAAGGATTCTAATTAATCTGCACACACACAAAAGGCCTGTCTCATCCTCTGCTCTGCTCCCCCTCTTTCCCTGTCTCTGCTGACCTCTCCCTTATTCCTCATCCCCCTCCCACCTCCATGCACTCCATCTCCAGCTTTGAGAATCCTTCATTTTCCCCCCTTCCTTTCTCTCAGCCTTCTATCCTCGATCTGAGGTCGATACAAAACCAAGGCAAGTGTGTGACAGGAGGTGAAGGCCATAAGGGGAAAATGGTTGATTTAATTGCACCAAAGATGGCTATTATTAAGATTGCAATAGCTATTTATAAGAGCAGCAGCAGGAGCAGCAGCCAGGAATCATCCAAACCCCCCAAGTCTTAAGTGGCCAATGTTCAGCCAGCAGAGGTCGTGACACTGTTGTCACCAGTCCACAAATGAAGACACTAATGAAGGGTTTGACGTTCACTCTTTGGTCCCGTAGCTCCGAAAAGATCCCCCTTTTACTGAAAAGTCCCATTTCTATTTCATCCATATTAGCCTAGCGTTGAGCTTTGAGAGAAGCTTTTGAATAATCACGAGGCTGACATGAACAAACAGTTCATCACCCAAACAACAGTCTCATTTATGAAGGACCATTCTGAGGATAATATACATGTTTACACCTCAGAACACGAGAACATTTTTAATATGTTAAAGTGAGAAAAAAAATATGGACACATATTTTGATGGAGCAAGAAACAGCAACAGATCAGACCATCCAGTTTGATCAAACTAATCTGTCAGAGAAAACAAACAAAGGTGCATAGAGACGATGAGTCGGTCGACCACTCTGGATAGAAAAATGTTATGCTCAGGCATCACACCAGATAAATGGTCTTATACAGAGCCTTTCTACCTTCAGTGGTACTCAAAGCCCTTTACAATGTGGTTCTCATTCACCCATTCACGCCTACATTCACACACCAGAGCTGCCATGCAAGGTGCTGCCTGCTATTGGGCACAACGTCGGGTTCAGTGTCTTGCCCAAGGACACTTCAACATGTGGGCTTTGAGCCTTAGCCGCCCATGATGTGCAACCTTAAAGCAAGACACCTTCCAGGTCTGTCAGGAAGGTGTGAAGTTTGTGGAAGCCACGAGGAGGCAGACCTTCAGAGGATTCCACCAACACACACCTCCAGATGTCCAAGATGCATGCTGGGCCTAGTTTAACCACATCCCCAGTCACTATCAGGCCTAACAACTCTCTGGGCAACGAGACTCCGGCGTCGACCCAAACAACAGGGGAGGGATTACTTATCTTATCTGGCCTTGGAACACTTTACCCGGTTGGGACTGGAGCACGGTGTTGGGAAGCCGAATCTGCTGCGACTAAAAACTGATGAAAAGAGAAGACGCATGTATTTTCTCCACATTGAGGTGCAGATATGAAACGCTGGGAGCAGTTTGTAGAACATGCTTGAGCTGCTACGTGTGACGACTGGAAGCAAATGAACAAAATCCTGATTCCACTCCTTACCGAACCTTAAATCCAGGTCCAGCACCTGAACTAACCTTAATCCTCAACCTTACTTATCCTCCACCTTAACTTAATCCTAATAAAACTGAAACTGAAATTAATTCTACAAAGGGATCACAGAGGATTTTAGTATTAACGACCAGCTGAACCTCCCTGGAAGGATTTCTCTCTCTCACATCACTGACAGGGTTTCACTTAGCGGAAGCCCAGATGTGTTAATGCAGCCGGTAACAGGCAGCTGATTACCTGCCTCCTGCTGCCGGCCGCCTGCAGAGATGCCATAGGACGCCATTGACTGAAGTGGATGCATTGGGCTGCTTTCACACTGGGTTGAAGGGGTGGCCCTGTTTTATTGGAGACGTGACAAGGATTTATCTGCTACAAGGATTTATTTCTCTCATTAAGGAAATCAGGCGATAATCGTGCAGCATCTCAGAATTTTTTGTAAAAAAAAAAGCAAAAACATATGCACCTGTTGTCTATTAGAGATTTGCTATTAATACAGACGTTAATTAGAGCTGCTGTAGCTGCAGACTGGCTGGATAAAACCAGCATTCTGGGTTAACAGTCTGTATCAGAATTAAAAATGTTATGATTGAAAGCATCACTCGAGCCAAATTACTCCTCAGAACTCGACAGAAAAGTGTCCTTTCAAACACTAAAGCATGATCAGTTTCCAGTAATTCCTCCTTAAATAGAATATAGCAGAGAAAAAGGCCCAGGACAGACAGGTCTACCCAGCCATCCTCTCTTGGTCCATGTCTGCTTACCGGTACCACAGGAAGATGTGGTGAATAACAGAGCTACTTGGCATTTGGGCCCCTGACGGTGTACTTCCTCTTTCTGCAAGGCCAGAGGACAGGACAGCAGCCATTATACAAACCGATCCCTCCCAAACACTCAGAGCCACGCGTCTGTCACTTACAGCCCACTGAAGGTCAAAAACAAAAATGTCCGACACCGAGCACGATTCCTGCCTCGATATGCTGCTGAAACGCTGAACTATGCGTCTGTTTGTACTGTTCAACAGAAGCTGTTAGAGTCTGATGTAGAAAAACTCTCCTCTGTCTGTGAAGCAGTGGGTAAAGTGTCACGGTAGATTATATGAGTACACTACACACTGTGCTGCTCAACTTCTCCCATGATGAATGCATCTGTTGCTGTGCATTGTTGTGTGTGTGTGTGTGTGTGTGTGTGTGTCGTGCACATGGTGGGTGTAGGACAGTAGTCTAAGCACCAGACAGATTAGAAAACCGATTTCCCAGAGATGCTGACACACACACAAAGACTTTTCTTTTTTTCTCTTCAGTCATTACACACCAGTCTGAGCTGGCTGTGTTTTGCGGCGTTGTGTGTGCAGCAGTGGAGGCTGGCGGCATGCTGCACGCTGTCAAGGCTTGTTAGGGGGTTCAGCTCCGGGTAAACAATGATCTCAGAGGGAGAACATTGTACCTCTGAACTAAGCCCTGGGAGTCGGTAAAGCTGCAAAGCCGAGGAAACACTGCCGTTCTTCTTGGGTGAATGTGTGACGTAGCGGTGGATCCAGGCAGGGCGCTCAGACGTGGGGAGTGCTCCCACTTCTAGCTCCTGACTGTTTGGGGATTCCTCGGTGTGGCGGCGGGGCAGGAGATCCACAGCAACACTGGAAAAACACTTTAAGTAAATGAACAAATCCAAAACAATCTTTCTATCACAATGTAAGGTCTGCTGTGTTTGTAGTACGTCAAATGTTGTTGTGTGGAAGGACAAGCAAACCCCTGCAGTATGGAACAAATAAAAGATGAATTCTCAGACTGGAACGTTGATGCTCTGCAGACAACCCTACATATCAGCTACACTGCAAAACAGGGCAGCCCAAATATAAGATGTAAACACTAAATCTGAGAAGAAAATGACTTAAAACCAGTGAAATGATCTGTCCATGCAGCAAGGACATTTTATTGATCAGAAATCTTGAAATAAGATTGTTAATGCTCAGTTTAAGATTGTTCTGTAAAATCAAGGACTAAAAATGAGTGAATAACTTTTAAAACAAGACAAATTATTTATCACGTCTAAAAGTAAGATTTTAAATCTTGGCAGGTCCCAGATTATTTGCAGAGTACCCACTCTGTTCTCCTTAAAAGATCTCACCTTTCCAGATAAAGACAAAGAAATAACTGCAAAAATGCCTCCAGAAAGTGTTTCAGCTGTTGGACTACGGATTGAACTCCTGCAGCAGAAACGTTTGTACCAAAGCAGACTATTAAATGTAAATAAAGATAAAGTGTCTGGACATAACGAGCAGTTTTACTGTTAGTTCTGAAGGAAAACTTAAATATAACTCACTCACATGTCCTATAAACACAATGACATGTTTATTTATGTATTTATCAGTAACATGTTTACTGACAAAAGAGAAGAAAACTGCATCTACCTGAAGAGTCACTGCAGCTTTATGCTTCGGTTCAGCAGCGCTTGGTTACAGTAAGAGGAAGTTTGTGATTTATTACAGACAACAGTCCACTATTTATGCAAAATCACCACCTTTCCCTGCACTTAAACTGAATGCTTTACACCTGAACACAGATCTGAATCCCAGTCGTTGGTGTAACAGATGAGTGCTCTGTACACCCACCGTCCAGCCCGACCACAGCCCGCTGACTCCCATATGCTTCATATATTCATTTAACATTAAATGGCCTCAAAAATAAGGGCGATCATTCAGTTGTGCAGAAATGTAATTTAAATGAATTATTTTATTTAAGTTGAGTGAATTTTATCATCATTTTCACTGTTACGCTGAGAATCCACAAGACACCCTGATGATAGAGGAAGTAGCTGGTAGGGTCTCTACGTCCAAAATATTACAAATAAATAGACAGAGTGAACGTGGATTGTCCATGTTGCTGATTTATGATGATTTATCAAAGTCTGGGTGCTAAATTTAAATCATATTGACATCACGGTTCACTCTGGGCTCCAGTTAAACTTTCGTTTCTGCCTCGTCTTCCTGTTTCTGGTGGCAGCTTTTATTTTGTAATCTTGTTTTCATGTTATTTTCGTCAGCTCTACTTCCTGTTGTCATCTCCTCTTCCTGATTGGTGGCTCCGCCCTCATTGTGTCCAGCTGGTCCCCGTTACCTCACCTGTGTGTTTAATGTGTGAGTCTCCCTTTGTCCGGTACCAGTGTGTGGTGTTCTGGTACCGGCCCTGTGCCGTCTGGACCGTCCACAGCTCCAAGCTCAGTGGGTTCTTCTGTCCAGAGACCTGAAGAGAGCTTTTCTAGCTCTGCTGAGTTCTTGTGTTGTAGTTTGCATATTTTTTGTTCACTTCTACTCTTGAGTCCTGCGTTTGGATCCTAAACCTGTCAGCTGATACCTGTTGGGTTGGTTCTGTGAGGAGGTCGGCTTGATGGGAATGCACTGGACTGTGCACAACTCAAGTAAGAAGGTTTTTTCTTTGTGCACCATAATTATATACCATCAGTTGTCTTGGTAAATTCTACCTGATAGTAAAGGGTCCAGGATGAGTAAAAAGCAAAACGAAGTTATGACCATTAAAAGTGAAAAAAGAGAGCTTTAGAGTAAAGTTGGACCTAAACACCTTTAACACCTTTAACACCTTTAATGCACCCGTTCACATGGACAGACACTGATGACAGTGGACCTGCCACACAAGGAGCTGCTTTGGCCAATTAGGAGCAATGTAGGGGAAAAAGACACTGACATGTGGGCAGGAGAAACCACCGATACTCTGATTATATCCACTCTGAGGAGAAACAACAGGTTCTCTTGGGTTTCTGGTGGAACACATTCAGTGACTTTTGTGTCACTGCTGAAGGCCCAGAACCGAGAAGAGCCTCGACGTAGTCAGCTGGCCAGAGTTCTTAGAGTGACCGAGTGTCAGTAATAAATAAAACCGCTCATCGTTTCTCTCTCAGCTGTATCCTCAGCCAAACCAGTTGCAGCAGATGACCACCCACCTTCAGCTGGGATCCACCAGAGCTTTCCTTCTCTTAACAGAAAGTTCTTTTTTGTTTGTTTCACCGTCACTGTGCTGCTCAGATGGGGAACTGCCTGGTTTCTCTCTAGTATAACCCTTTCCCTCATGCATACATGTTAATCTGCATGTCTGAGACCACACCCCGGTCACACATCCATAAACTGGCCATTGTACCGGGTCGGACCCCGTAACATCTCTGTATAACTTTCAGCACAGCACAAGTCGCATTAAGGGACAGACGTGTACAGGCAGCAGCACTTTGACTTGTGTGATGTGATTTAGAGAAGACAGAAAATCACAACACACCTTGTTCAGCACTTTGCTCTAAAATTTCAAATCTATTCAGAAACAAAATGAAATGTCCATAAAAATAAAAGTGTACTGTTATGACAGCAGATAAAGGAGCTGAAGAACTAAGAACTAAGAACTAATTAATCCTCTAACATACAGCCGTAGAGTCCATAATCTCACAAGCAGGGATGAACGATATATCAGCGACCACATCGGTATCGGCCGATATTAGCGTCTCTTCCAATATCGGTGTGATGAACAAGTTTAGCTGATGATTGTCTGACATCAGCGCCTTCGTCTCTACGTCTGATATCGCTGCTGTTTCACAGATGTTTTTACATAAATGGTCCTTTAACGTTAAATATGTTTAAATATGTTTTACTTTCATAACAGAGAAGACTATGTGGTCTAATCTTCTGAATAGTTTTCTCACAGCGCTGACTGATACTCATTTGTCAGTGTGAACAAAAATTGAACATCAGTGATATCAGTTATCGGCGACATCAGAAATCTTATTTTCAGATGTCGGTATCGGCCAGACATTTTGATATCGTGCATCACAAGTAGTACTGTTGGATATTAATAATAGGTTCCAGATGACCATTTCGGGTCTTTGTCTGAGCTCCCACCACATGCCTCTACCTGCTGCTTCCTACATCAGAACCAATCAGAACGGAGCATCTCTGTTAAACTACACTGTAAACCAGACGTTTATAATCAGGCCATAGTGGACAGCTGACCAACACAACAATAATATACCAGCTGGGTGGTGTATGAGTGAATCCTGGTCTGACTAATCGTCTTGTACATGTGGACTAATCGTATATGTTCTGTTTGGCCTCTGATTGGGTTTTATAGACTATGACTGTGTTTGCTGAGTGCATAGAGAGTGAGCTGTTCTGTGCATGAACGTGGGCAAGACTTAGCATGACCAAGTGATCCAGCATGTAGGTGTATCGGTGCATGAATATTTATCTTCATCCAACAGCGTCCTGTGATCACCTCTCTGTCCGGTGTGTCTGGATCATGCTTTCCATTTCTGGGTCTCTCATCAGGCAACAGCTACAGAGAGAGTTTGAATCATTGAGCAATCTGTGGGTCAGGTGGAGGCAAAGAGTTCAGGGTTGGAGGTTTGAATCGTTATCTGTGTCCATGACAGTGATCAGGACTGTATACGTGTGACACAAGGCGGGTTAATCATCTCTTTGATGGGGCGTTGAGGTGAGGACTTCAGTGCAGACATTCAATCATCAAGCAGGTTGTGGAAACAAAGAGACAAAGAACTTTAATCGAGAAACTTACAGTAGAAATACCAACAAACAGAGGACACTGGTCGAGTCAAATGTCAACAGATGACTAAAGAGCTTAGTAGGCACCTGGACCTGAAGCAGCACATCGGGCAGGTAACAGATGGGAGTACATGAGGGGAGCAGAGAGAGCACAAGACGAGGAACACGGGAGGATCAGGCAGGCTGGTAAACGTCAGGGCAGCAAGCAGGAGGTCAGAAAGGTGATAGAACAGAAAACGAACTGGTAGAGACCAAAAGAAGACATGGACCAGGATCCTATCTGGACAAGTATGGATCTAACAATACGATTAATGGACCACTGGACACCAACAAGCCGTCCAACTCCACATAGATCGTTTGTTCACGCCCCAAAACACGACCCCGCAGAGCAGACAACTTCCAATAGCATCACAACACAACGTGACTGGACGTGCCATGAAACATGTAGTTCTTCTGCTATAAGACATCAGCGCTTAACGTCACTTGTTCAGTTGCACCACAACAAGCTTCCAACACACCACAGGAAACGTAAACATCATGAGGAAAGCTGTTGATATGTTTCAAAACTACAAAAGCCAGTTTGTCTTTAATATAAAAATTCAAATAACCCTATTTAATAAAAAACTAACAATATCACTGCATATTTTAATAGAAAACGTTCTTCTTCTACTAGAACTGAACCCATGCATGTGATCAGTGGTCCATTGTCTTTTAGTCCATGCAGACATGGAGGGTCTCCTCCACCTCCACGTCCGCTGACAGAGGTCAAGAGTTTCCTCAACTCCTGAAGGTGTTGCTCTGAAGAAGAAATATACAAAGAAATACATAAACAATGATGTAGAAGACAGACACACTGATGTATTTTGTCACTGCATCCTGATCACAGCCAGCACAGTTTATAGCCGACGATATTTAGATGTTTACGAAATGTCAGAAAGTTCCAGGACTGGTGTCACAGAAGATAGATTTCAAACTACCAACCAGGAGTTTCCCCTTCAGACAACCAACCAGCATGTCTACAGAGATCCTGCAGCGTTTGCTTCGTCCAGAAGAGGCAGAGTTGTGTCAGGACCAGTGGAGGCTGCGTCACCATGACAACCTGCTCACAGCGCCCTGAGCATCCCACAGTTCCTGGCTGAGAAGAACA
>NW_007578728.1:194611-199637 GCF_000690725.1 Stegastes partitus
TTAGAAGACGTGGACGACATCAAGATGGCTGTGAGGACGGAGCTGCATGGCGGCGTGAAGAGAAGGCTGGAGGAGCTGGAGTAGACTCCAGGAGGATGACCACGAAACTGGTTGTTTGTAGTTTGGGTTTGAAATACATCTTTTGTGACAACAGTCCTGGAACCTTTATTTAATGTAAATTTAATGTTTTTAATTATAAAGATAAACGTTGACTTTAAATTGTCAGAATTCAATATTCACCAACGTTTGGAGGAATTTCTTCTCCTCTGCTTCTGGCCAGATTTACCTGCCAACAGAATCATATGACGGACACAGCTGCTGCCAAACATCATAAAACTGTTTTATATTTTTCTTACCAGATCAAGTCTTTCTCTTATGTGACGGTATGATTATCCAGGTTCCTCCTCTTCCTCCAGGTAACATTTGAGCCCCGAATGGCCCCCATTTAGGGGCAAAAATCAAAAACCTTTTCAGGTGTGTTGTCTTACACATTCAGTTAAGTTCAGTTTTGTGAGGTGTGTGAGGAGCTCCAACAAATAAATGTATTAAATGCAACAATAGAATATACGGATAAAGTAACAGAATACATTAAAACTTAAAACTTTAGCTCATCTACCAGGTCCTTCCCTCTTTCCCTACAGCCAGTGTTTCAATGACTCGGCCGTTTAAAGACAACGAGTCTTCAGTACTTTAAAGAACTATTGGGTTTAATTAGTTATTGATCAAAAATATCTGCATAAAAACAGAAAACCGATGACCTTGGATAAGTTATGTAACCAATCATACAAAAGGAAGAACCTGTGTTTTATCCATGCAGCTACGATCTGAAACCCGAGTGTTCTGACCGGTTCTGCACCTGTTTGTTCCCAGTTTTAAACGAGAGGTGATGGGCTCACAGACTTCAGTGGTACTGATGCTGAAAAAACATCAATAATTAGCTGTAATCATGTCCTTGTTGCCGCTGGAAAAGACCGTATAGATGTCAAGTTTACACAAAATAAAAGCTTTTAATTTCATTATTTTGTCTTGATGGTGTAAAAATGGATCTCTAGCACCAACCATGCATCAAAGTGTTAACGGCTGGTATATGGTAATGCTCAGCTGTTCCCACACAGCCCCGTCTGGCTGCCTTATTGTTTATGATGCAGATATATTGTGTGTACATGCTGACATCGCTAGCTGGGTGGTTAGCCTGTGAGCTAGCAAAGCACCTCGCTGGTGAAGTTGCGTGCCAACTGATGAGTAGTTAAAACGTCAGAGTAAACTGATTTACTGACGCCTGAACCGCAGTTTCTTCAATAAAAAATAAAAAAAGCAACATAAAGCTAAATAGACAAACATGCTGGTCTTACCTGGGTTACACGTTCAGGTACGAGGTCACACCGATCCAACCCGGTCTGGTGCTGACGCTGTCATTATATATATTATCTGCATTGTAGATTTATTTAAACAACTTTACTCACCAATCCAGACTCAGTAACCCATAATTATAAAGTGAGTGTAGACTGATGGAGGGTTGTGACTGTTTACACATGGCCCGTCAGCCTCCAGAGGCCCTGAACAGCCAATAGATGCTCATCATATATAATACCTGCTCACCTCCCACATCACGTCTTAATAACGCCGCCTTCCTGCTACAAACACAACACCAGCGTTCTGATATGAAACCAAGAGCAACGCCAGGAAACCGTCGTGTCGCTCATCGTATCACCTTCCGTGGAATTAGACCTCTGGCAAATGGCTTAACGAGATCAGCCGGCCAGATAATTTCACAAAGGCGCAGTAATTGTTTAATGAAGACACTGAATATGCAACCCACACTGTGTACCATAAGCTACGACTTAATCACTGTCTGCACTCAGAGTGAGAGTCATCTTTTACAATCCCAACGATTGTTCCAGGAGAAGAAAAAAGGTGCTGCTGCTGACAGCAACGATAAGATATGTGCTGCTGTTAGTCCAATCAAAGGAATCAAATGATCAGCTGTTGTTAACTCTGACTGCTAACAGTCATATTTGGAAACTAACTGGATAAAAAACAAACCTGGTGCGGCTCCACTGTAGGAACAGATATACTGAAGGTCTTGATTTTTATTTGTATACGGAGGCAGAAGTGGATCAAAGACGTGGTTGATGACATTTTATTATTAGTGTGTTTTTAAACTGCTGTGAGGGATTTGAAATCATCAGATGTGAATGTAGAGTTTTAAACAAAACTAATGAAGTACAGTCATGACTCGATGATCCGACTCTAAATGTAAAACTTTCTTCTATGTCGGATATCAAGGCTGTCGGATTGTCCAGACGGAGGTCCAGATACGAGGAGGGCTTGATGCTGGAAGGCTCATTAGTTGTTCATTATTGTTCATAGTTGTTAGAACACTGAGCACGCTCGCTGCGTGTGACGTCGTCGTGTCCTCTTCTGCGCATGCGGGACACTTTTGGCTCGTATGAAGTTCACACAGCAGATCACATACAAGTCGCATTGAAGTGGAAACGTGAAGGAAGTCACAAAGAAATCCTCATTGAGCATCAAGTCCTGCAGTGTGAACGTAGCCAATCTGTGGGATTGTTCAGTCAGATAATACGCCGTCATCCTGATTGGTGACATTAAATGTCATGTCGGAGTCACAATCCAAGGCTGTCGCTATGTTAAGGCTGTTTTTATGGGTTCTGTTGGGTTTTCCTACAAACCTGTCAGATAGCAGGTTTAGGATTGTTAAGGGTCCATTATGGAGTCACGACTGGACATCATCAGAATAACAGAAAAGAATCTAAATAAAAGACGCATATTTGTAGTTATTATAAGACTTGCAGTTTAAACCTCGTCTATACATTTTTTTAATGTGTGTGTTTAGTGTCAGCATCATAAAACTGTTTATTTACAGTTCTATGGTTTGCCTGAATGTTTTATTTATCTGCTATCGATCAGGCTTAAAGGTGATAAAGAAACGTGTTTTAGATATCGGTTACAACAAGAAAAGAAGCCGTGCAGATGTGAAACACGTTTTAAGTGCTGAATAAAGGCCAGAATGCAGGTGGTTGAATCTAAAATGAGTTGATCCTGCAGGTCAGATATGAAAAATAAAACTGAAAGCAGTAGACTTGATAATCCAGCCCCGACTGATCTGAGCTTTTTAATTATAAGTATTATCCGTACATTCAGAGACCTGTGGAGGATCCTTGCTCGGTCGTCCTTCTGAAAAACCTACCAAGTGAGTTTTGTAAATCACTTTTCTATTTATTTATGTACTTTGACTTGAAGACGGGCTTATTTGTTTTTTCTGCTTTCTGCAGATTTGACAGAGGAACAAAGTGGAGACGGTGTGCGGCGGCCTGGACCGAGCCGACAGAGGTAAATAAAGTTTGTGTAAATCACATGAAAGCAGAGATTCTCTCAGAGACGACCTTGACTTTGAAACACAGGGAAGAAGGAGTCCAACCCAGAAATCCCGCTACAGCACCGACCGGTTCGTGGTTTTCTGGCAACATGATGAAACTTCCTCGAAATCTCCTGCAACGTGTGAATGTCACTCATCCTGCTGGTGTGTACTGGAGGGTGTTTGTCCTGCTCTCCATTCAGACCTACACAGCAGCACCCTGCTGGGACTCCATGTAGTTCACCAGTCAGTGTGTTCAGGCTGTCTGAGAGCTGATATTAAATACTACATACAGCGCTGGTGGTCGGTGACACTACAGTAAGTATTATAGTCTCTGTGTGTGGTGTTTAGAGGTGTGGATTCATGTCCTGTAGCAGGACGACACAGACAAAGATCTAACAGCAGAGTGAGATTTGCATCATAACTCTCTCTGGGCTGTAGGTGGATCAGTGGTTAGCACCGTTAGCGCCTCACAGCTAGAAGGTCGCCGGTTGGCAAGTGCAGCCCTGTGATAGACTGGTTACCTGTCCAGGTGAACCTGCCTTCACCCTGAGTCAGCTGGGATAGACTCCGCCCCCCATGACCCTGGTGAGGACTAAGGTGTAGAGATGATGGATGACTGATCCACAGCAGTAACAACTTCTTTTTTAGATGTGAACACCGAGGTCTAAGACTACAGACCCCAGAAGACTTTGAACGTCCACCTTCACTGTTGATAGTTTTATTCCTCCTCATGGACGATTCGACTGTTGCACAACCTTCTGGACAGATGATCTTCAGATGCCATTCAGTTGCTGAAGAGGTTAAGGTGCTCCACCTTTCTCCTTAAAACACCTCAGAAGGAGTTCTCCTGGATGCTCGTCATGTGGATTCTTGGCAAGGGGCCAGTTTTCTGACCTTTTCCTTCTTTACAAACTGATTTTGTGCTTCAGTTGTTGTCTTGCTGGGAAATTCCACTTCCTCTGCAGACTTGTTTTTGGTGCATCCAGGTATCCACGGAGCATCTAAATAAATGTCATCTCCCCAACACCCTTTGTACTCAAGCAGCCCCATCCATCACATCCCCACCTTCTGCATTCACTGTGGTGATCCTGGACGGGTTCATGCTGGACCCCATCTGAGCTTCAACAACAACAACAAACAAACAAACAAATATTTATATAAACACACACACCTTGAACTCATCTGACCAAAGAATGAGCTTCCATAGTCATCATTTATTTTCATTTTAACTTGAAATTCTTGTCAAAGATCAAGTTTTCATTTTGTTTGGATGTTTTGTTTTTTCTTGGACGCTGTTCCTAGAGGTGGATGTTATGCAATCAGTCCTTCATGCTATCTGAGCTCTCACAGAAACACAGATTTCCAAGTTTGAAGTCTGTGTTTGCCCTGAACTGTGAGTCTAAAGGACTTGACTCTCTGTTTTCGATCTGTGGTGTCATTTTGACTCCAACCAGTGGTAACGTGGCTCATCCACCTGATTCTTCGATGGTGACTAAGCTCCTTGTGGCTTCGATGGTTTTTAAATAAAGTCTCACCATCAGATGTTTTCTTCATGGAGCCATGACTTTGACATAAACACAACCTGGAGCGTTCATGGGCCTTTTTACGATCATGTTAATGCCACCAGGGTGACTGAAGATGACA
>NW_007578728.1:202527-207447 GCF_000690725.1 Stegastes partitus
TATTTAGTTTTTTGTCTTGTATTTGTGTTGTCTCGTGGCTTTTATTTTGAAACCTCTTTGCCCTCGTGTTTCAGGACGCTTGCCCTCTCCCCGGTGTTTCCTGTGTCTGATTGTCTACCAGCCCTGATTGTCTCCACCTGGTCCTCATTACCTTGTGTGTGTATATATAGTCTGTCCTGTGCCAGTTGGTCTTGTCATTGAGTCCTGCTTCACGTTCTAGCCCTCTTCATGTCCAGGATTTCCCCGTTCATGTCCTTTGTGGAAACTACCTTCAGGTTTTGTTTGCTACTTTGTATTCAGCCTCTTTCCTAATCAAGTGTTTGAGTTGTTACTTTGTTTAGAAAGATTAAGTTTTTCCTCATCGAGTGATTTTCTGGTTCTTTATTCTCCTCGTTAGTGACGCTTTGAGTTTTGTTTTTTTTTATTGTTGAATGATATTTCTGTTGATACTTTTGTAAATAAATCAGTTTGAGAACGTTTTTGGAGTTTTTGGAGTCGTGCATTTGGGTTCGCTTTTTTGTTGGTCTTGTCACGTGTGAGAAGAAGCATTTAAACGTTTAAGAAATGATTTCAGTTGAATAAAAGACGAGTAAAAATCTGCCGTCACAACCACATGTCATAAAATCATCACAGTAATGAAGCTCCAGAGCGGGTCGGTGTGTTTACTGGGTTTGTTCTGAACGCTGTGCTGACCTGGTGTTTGTTAGCAGCACAGCAGCAGCATCTGCAGTCCTCTGTCTGCGTCTACAGGATGCCTTCAGGCACCACAGTGAGTGTAGGAGCTCTGATCCACACACAGTCACTAAACACCTAAACAGAGGAAACATACGTCTTCAGATGGACACGAGCAGCACCAGGACAGCAGGACCGATTAACACAGAACACCTATAAAAAAAAACAAATGAATGCAGAGTGAGTAGACAAACATACATCCTCCATCTTCTCCTGGGGCATCGTGTCCAGGCTGCCAGCGCTGTTAAATCCCTCCAGCGTGATCTTCTCCCTGTTCTTCAACATGCTTCAGGAGCCTCAGTGTCTGGATCCCCGCCTTAAAAAAACGGTGGGTTCACATGAAACCTGCTCCACGGGGCTCGGTTCCAGAAGCTCCCTGATCCACGTGAGAAAGCTTCTGAAGGTGCACTTCCACCAGGGTTCTGGTCCATTAACCCTGGGCGACCACACCAGGAGCTACTGCTCCCAGGGTCACCAGGGCACACCAGTCCCTCCACCATGGCTGCTCAGGTGGGGGAAGGCACAGCGGCCGGGCCGAGCCGAGGGCAAAATAGTCCATGTGCAGCTCAGAGTCCAGAGTTCTGGAGGTTGGAGAGGGAGAGAAGGGCTGGTGTTCATGACAGTACCGAGCAGATTGGATGGAGTGATAGATGATGTCATGAAGAACACAACGGCATCAGCAGCACCGTGTTCAGGGTGTGGACTGTGTGTGGTGGCAGCAGATGGTCGCTGAGTCTGGGGTGGACTGTATGTATATATCTGTGTGTGTGTGTGTGTGTGTGTGTGTTTACAGCAGTGGGTGGGATGTGTGTGTGTTCTCTGCTTCTAACTGAGAAAAACAGGTCTGCTGATTCTGCTTCAGATGCCACCATTTGTTNATCTCTGAGATCACCACTTCATCTGGGATGTGGCTTCAGAACCGGTGGAACTAAGAACATCTAGTGTTTGTGAACCAGCGACGCTTTCTGTGATGTTCAGTCTGTGTTGAATGCAGCCTCATGTTGGCTGGTGGGAGTGATAGCTACGTGTGAACAGAGAGGTCCACCAGCAGCAGCTGTCTCAGCCTTCACACGTTTTCACGCTCCAACACTTCATACCTGCACAAAATCACACCATGAAAACATGTAGAAGTCGTCTTTGAAAACATGCTGCACATTCCAGGAGAGCTGCTTCCTCCTAGAGCTGGTGTTCCTGGACAGTAGATACAGGAAAGCTAGAGACAGGTTTGTTGGGATAGACTCCAGCCCCCCATGACCCTGCTGAGGATTAAGGTGTAGAGATGATGGATGGACTTTGAATGCTGGCAACTGTCTACAGCTGAGTTTGTAGTTGGACTGATCCACCACATGATGCCGAGATTAAAGCGTGTTTTAGCAAGAGGCTGGTTTACTTTGAAGATTAACTTCATTTTAGAAGTCTTCTGTGGAACGTGTTAGCAGCTGTGAAGAAAGTTTCACACAAATCGTGAGGAATGGTCCAGTGATGACGTGGAGTTTACTGAGGAGGCTGAGATTCAGCAGCACTCGTCTGTGAAGATCCTCAGTCCTCCAGGTCATGGTGGTTCTGGTAGATTAAAGGTAGCAGCTGGACCTGCTTGAGTTCCTTGAAGACGTTCCACCTCCATCCAAGAGGCTTCATCAGCTCTGACTGACTGGTTGGGAGTTCCACATCCTGATATCCTGAAGGAGACGTTAACGTTGAAGCGTAGATGATTCCTGCAGTCTGCAGGTTTTCTGGAAGTTCTTTCGTACTCCTGCACCAGTCAAAGGGCGTTCTTCTCGAAGTGTGCAGCAACATGTCTGTGAAGATCCTCAGTCCTCCAGGTCGTGGTGGTTCTGGTAGATTAATGGTAGCAGCTGGACCTGCTTGAAGATGAAACTCAGGTGTTCATGTCTCCTTCAGGATATCAGCATGTGGAACTCCCAATCAGTCAGTCAGAGCTGATGAAGCCTCTTGGATGGAGGTGGAACGTCTTCAAGGAACTCAAGCAGGTCCAGTTGCTCTGACTAATCTACCAGAATTCCCAGCACTCGTTCCCAGTCCGTCCCCCCAAGGTCCCAAACTGGACACCAGACCTCCCTCGACCCACTCATGACACCAGCCTTCTACTGGCCTGTGTGNGGGTCGGAGGACGGTCCAGATGTCCTCCTCAGACGAGTCTTCCAGGTCTTCAGGTGTTTCTAGAGCTTATGAATATACCGTAAATTCCAGACTATTAAGGCACCTGAAAATAAGCCTCACCCACTAGATTTTGATTAAATGCGTAGCGGTAACATACACAGATACGTACCGTAGAGGCTTTTTTCTGAACACTTCCTGTAACACGGCTGGTTAAGTAAATAAAACTCCAGCAGCTACCAGGAAAAGTCACTGATGGCTATCTTCATCTTCCTCCTGCACTAAAACCACTGAAGTCGTCTTCTTCAGTGTCTTCAGGAGCTGAACAGCCTCAGAATCACTTCATCACTTCCTCAGTCTCTCTGTCGTCGTCACTCTCAGCCTCACTTTGGTCTCCAGGTGAATTTGTAAAAATCCATAAATCAGCCTCATCGTTGTTTAAGCCGCAGCGTTCAGAGTAGCTGCTTATAGTCCAGACATTACGGTAAATATCTTGGTCTCTCCTGTGGTCTCCTTCCAGCTGGATGTTCTGGGAACTCTCCCACAGTGAGAAGAAGTCCACATTTATTTTATGTATTTAACCTTTATTCTACCAGATAGGTTAACTGAGAACTGGTTTCGCTGGTCAAGACATAAGATCACATCGTTCTCAATGTTCAGTCTGTGACACGTCGCCTTAAAAACAGAGATCAATGTCAAAACTATGACTTCTGCACATCAGTTACCCCAAATCAATATTATTATTATTATTCATTTATCAGTCACTGTTTTACAATTATGAGGGGAAAAAATTCTCATGATTGTAAAATCAGCTGAACACGTGCAGCCTGCAGCGATCAGTATCAGTGTCGGGGCTTAAATCTGCAGAAACGTTTCAGGGAATCCTCACAGACTGAGAAATCACTCCAGCTTCATTTAGCTCCAAAGCCTTCAGAAGAGCTTCACAGATCCTCAGAGCGTGTGGAGATACGAGCAGGAGTCTGGATGATGCTGCTGTTGCCTCCACTGCTGTCCATCGGGTGGAGATCAGCCGAGGACGGAGCGTAAGACTCACATCGTGTTTGTTACTGAGGTTTTTCAACAAATGAATCCCTGGACAGCTGAAGATGCTCCATTTATGTTCTTTCAGTTGGACCTTTAAGGTGTATTTAGGAGTTCTGATAGAGATGAAGTTCTGCATCCTAGACGTACTGATCTCAGGTTGGATCGGCTGAACGATATTTAAGAGCCTGTATGTTTAATATCTGCATTTACACTCAGTCCTGACGTGTTGTTATCGTGTTCAGTCATGCGAGGCGAGCGCTGTATGTATCTGTGACTCCATGATCATGAATAGAGCAACAAAAACAAAACAAAATAAAAACCCTGACGATGAAACTTGACAGTAATGTGAACAAGCCTTGGGCATCACAGCTAATGGTCTGTGGAACATCAGATAGTTCCTGACGACTGGTTTCTGATCCGGGACACCTTCTGACATCCTGAGACGTCTCATAGCTCATGAAGACCTGGAATTTTCTTTTTAATTTAAATCCTTCCTTATGTCATTTTCCTCTTCCACAGTTTCCACAACATCGTCCAGCGTTACCGGCTCTGCATATTAATTATTGATGCACGATATTCAAGTTTCTGGCTGATACCGATATCCAATATTAAGATTTCTGATGTCACCGATAACCGATATCACCGATGTCGATATTAAATTTTTGTTGACACCGAAAAATGAGCATCAGTCAGCGCTGTGAGAAAACTATTCAGGAGAAGCCCAGATCAGACCACATAGTCTTCTTTATTACAAAAGTAAAACATGTTTAAACATATTTAACATTAAAGGACCATTTAAGTAAAAACATCTGTGAAACAGCAGCGATATCAAACGTAGAGACGAAGGCGCTGATGTCAGACAATCATCGGCTAAATTTGTTCATCGGACCGAAAAACCACTAATATCGGCCGATACCGATGTGCATCATTAATATTATTCTGCGATATTTTTCAAAGTTTTGTCCACATGTATCAGTTATGCTAACATGACCCCCAAAGCAATAGGCCGGTCCAAATAAAGATCAG
>NW_007578728.1:208122-212501 GCF_000690725.1 Stegastes partitus
CTGTGTTTGTGACCAATCAAAGACCTTGAATCCTTGAATAATGACGGTGCTCAGAGGTGGTCTGATGCAGGCAGGACGCCGCTGGAGGCCGAGGAGGGAAATGCTGGTTTACATAAACGCTGACTCATGATTTCTTTGCATTCTACAAGAATCAGCCTGTAAAGTGTGAATGAAGGGTTTGGGGGGCGCGACAGACCAGCAGACCGTCTGAAACCACAACTCCATCCCGTCTGCACCACTACAGGGACAGTCGCTGCTCTCCCCAGAACCCAGCGGCGCCGCCCGATTCCCCGCTGACCCGCTGGACTTCCTGGACATCAGCTGTTTGCTTGGTGTTCGGTTACAGTTTCACTTTCACATCAGTGGTTTGCGGGGCCGTAATGATCCTCCTGCATCAGTGCACCGCTGATTAATTATGTTAATTTGACTGCATCAATCTTTTAACAGAAATAATTGGACTGAGATTGGCTCCAGCACCGAGCAATATGAAAGACTTCGAGTCCAACTAATCACCATTATTAAAACAAAGACGTGATGTTTGCCTGAATGGCTCATCAATAACTCTGTCGTCAGCTGATCTGCGGGGCTGAGCTGGAAACTCATCTACGAATAAAGAAAAAGACGATCAGACTGTTTTTATCCTCTTTGATCACGACGACGAGGAGCTGAAAGGCCACCGGTTCCACTTCCTCCCGCCGCGTCCAGCTCAGACCGTCAGACCGTCGACAACCGGACCGACGAGGTTTAACCAAGCTAGCGTACAGATTAGCCAGTTTAGCTCGTCTGTCTTTATCCGTCACATCTTGTGTGTCCACCAGCATCTGGAGCATCAGTCCTGGTTGCCATAGCAACCAGTGACGTCCTCGGTGTCTGAACATTTACCACCGGCCTCTTTTTAAGGTAAATTATATTTTGACTTCCTCCTGCACGTAAGAAAACTGTGAAAAATGAAAAATGTCTGTTGGCCTTTTTTTCTTAGAACAGTCGTGACTCGATGATCTAAATGTAAAACCTTCTTCTGTGTCGGAGTCACAATCCAAGGCTGTCGCTATGTTCAGGCTGGTTTTATGGGTTCTGTTGGTTTTTCCTACAAACCTGTCGGATAGCAGGTTTAGGATTGTTAAGGGTCGGACTATCCAGTCACAGCACTCCTCCTCCTCCTCGTACCAAATACCAAGCAGCACTTTTCAACCCTGTCTATAAATATAATTTACATTTGATGATAAAACTAATTGTATTGAACGATGACTAAACAGACAAATCACTGTTTTCCTGCTGCAGCGTCTTTGGATCCTGATCAAAGGTTCCTCTGGTTCTGTGATTATCAGTCTGACCTGCTCTTCATGAGAAGCTCCTGATGTTCAGAAACCTGTGACGTTATCTGATGGTTCTTATGAACTAAGCTCACAGTTTACAACAAGCAGCAGCTTCAAAGCAGCAGAGACCACCTGGACCTGGACCTGGACCTGGACCTGCAGCAGCAGCAGCAGTGTGAACAGAAACCTGGGCTCACGCTGATCTAACAGGTAACGGTACCGTTAGGTCCATATCTGCTGTCAGAACAATGGGTCCGTCCAGTGGTCACTCACATCACTACGTATGGAGCCTCCTGAGATGTTCACACAGAACAACAGGTGAACACGTCCAACACAGAGGCAGCACATCAGTAAATAACGCTGAGGGTTTTCCATGAACACGGCTACAGATGAAGATCCTGATCAGGATAAAATCATCATCATCACACAGAGACCAGGATTTAAAGGGCTTCAAGGATTAAAAAAAAAAAAAGACTACAGAGTCTAAAACTAAACTATGAGCTTTAAATTAAAACCAAACAACCACAAGTTGACTGAAACTAATGTCTGAATCCAGATCAGACTCACGTACCTGCTCCTCTGTACGTCACACCTGGCCTTCACTCAGTACACCTGTCTCCAGCACCGTGCACCTGTCTCCTGGATCCAGTGGTAAAAAAGTAAACCGTGAACTACTAACGAAGCTGCACGAGTCCGATAAGGAGCTGATTGTTAGTGGTTCAGGTGAGATGTTCACCTCCACCTGTCTGTCCTGAATAATTAAAGGTGTTTTTGTGTCTGTTCACAACACGTGTTATTATCACTACAAGGAAGAACGTGTTGAAACGATCAGAGGACGAGATGACGTGATTCTTCATCTGATTCCTACACAGACGGATTTACTGAATGAACTCAGACTGAACAGGTTCAAAATTAATTTGTTCTTCTGGCTTCAATCAGGATAATTAATAAGTTAAATAGCTCTAATTATTATTTTTGTTTTGCTTTGTTTTTGTTTGTTTTAGTTTTTTTAAAGTGCCATGTTTGTGGATGATATTCATTTTATTCTGATGTATTTATTTATTCTATCTATTCGCTGCTTGTGTCGGCTGCAGCGTGGCTGAATCAGTCCAGGACGGATTTTCTACGCCTGGTGACAATAACGTTCATCTTGAATCTTGAATGTTTAGGTTGAACTGAATTTTGAGCAGAGCTGGTGTCGGTTCTGAGTGCAGCCCAGCGGGAAACAGAACAAATGTTAAAGCAGAACCTTCAGTTTTTTCAGCATCCTCCTACGCTCACAGATAAATTTGCAAATGAGGTTTTGGAACATATCCGGACATGTAGGAGCCATGATTCATTCATTCATTCATTCATTATTTCAAACATATTAAAATAAAATAGAGACAGAAAATAAAATAAATAATAATATTAAATAATATGAGTGACAGACCGAATCCATCCAGACCCACGTCGACACACATACCCATGACCCTACAGACATGAACAGTTGAATCTAAACCAGCGGTTCTCAAACTAAAATATAAAACTAATATCTCATCATTAATAACTTTGTTGTTGATGCATTAACGAGTTAAAAACTAACGAGTTAATTCCACACATTCATCTCTTTACATTAATTTTCTTATGAATGAAAGAAGAAATTAAATTTATTTCGAACAAATGAAAAAGAAAAAAATATAAAAACAAAAGAAAATAATTTTTAAAAAGATCATAAAAGAATTTTAACATCATAAAATCACATCATGATATTAACGAGTCTGATAAAGCAGTAGGATGATGTGTACACGTTTAACTCTGATCGCCCTGATACACATTCATCTGATCAATGGAGGCTTTATTTTATTATTATTATTATTTTTGTAATGATCTGGAAACTATCGCCCAGTTTGACCAGTGACCTACAGGAGAGGAAAACTTCAACCCAGAAGTATCTGACTAAATAAATCAGGAACAGGAAACACCTGTTTACATGTTTACATCAATCAATCAAACAAAACAAATCATTTCCAGCTCGATGCTTCATCATCACCTGTACAGTCAGTAGAACGTCCTCCTAAACACGTTCCTGTTTCACTTTTAAATCTCCTGCTGAGGCTGGTTGAAGCGTTTCAGTCTGAACATGAGCCGAGGAGCTCACGAGGAGCTACCGCTTATTCTGGGATGTTTGTTTTAATTGGAACAGAGAACGCTCGTCATTTTCCATTTTGTTCCTCTTTCCCGTACGAGCCGAGGAGCTGGAGATGAAAGAGGAGTAGACGGAGGGAGGATGGATGGATGGGTGGAGGATGGGTGGAGGATGGGACTCCCCCGTTCAGTCTGTGAATCTCCTCGACAGCGAGGAGCAGATTGCTTTTTAAACAGATTGCTGGGCTCCTGTCTGAGGAGGAGGAGGTCTGATGTGGATGCGTTTCATAGCGGCCTTCGTTTAAATGAGTGTGTTTGACAGCAGAGCCACTGAGGCTGCTGGTATGAAGGCTGCTGGACCCCGTTTCACTGTAAAACCACCAGAGGAGGAGGAGCAGAGGGAGGAGGAGCATCATGGAACCGTTAGAGTCAGAGCTATTAGTGGATCCACCAAGTCCCTCGTTAGGCTCCATATTCATCAGAAGGGAAAGAAACAGAAACGTGCTTTAGTCTCAGAAACGCAGCATCTCCACCTGATTCACAGAAACCACAAGAAGCTGCTGGAGGAGGGTGGAGGAGGAAGGAGAACCAGAACCATCAGCTCAGGAAGCTTCCTGTTCCTGAGCTGATCCAGACCCGTCCTGAGTCTGTTCAGCTCCGCCTCTGGACGGCGTTCTAAACATCTCATCACCACGTGTTGTCCAATTAAAAAGCTACGAGCCAAAGACGACGACGGCGGCTGAATAGAAACCAGACGTCCTCCTGTGTGACGTGACGGGATGCAGACGCTCAAACACACACACAGGATGAACATGAACATGAACATGGAGGCTTCAGACTGTTCCTCATCAGGTGATCTACTAAACCTGAACCAGGTGTTTCTAGTTCCCTGATAGAAGCGTCTAACGTGGATAAAGCTGCAGAGAGATGAACACA
>NW_007578728.1:212966-218684 GCF_000690725.1 Stegastes partitus
AGATCAGAACGGTTCCATCCAGTACATTTGTTTTTATTTGTTCGTTTTCAGGATTTTTCTTTGTCTCTGTTTTTAACACGGCGTCATTATTATGATATAAACTCCTCTGAAGGTGTCCAGGATCGTTTGAACTGATTCAGAACGTTTCTGCTGAATCCAAACATGACGTCTGCTTTCCTGCATCAGCTCAACTCCATTTAAAAAATAGATTTTAATCACTAAATCAATCACATTTTTTGACATTAGCGACCGATTTATTTTAGTATTTCTCATGAAATCGGATTTTAGAGGAAAAAATTCATTTTCTAATTCTTTTCAGAAGCTAAATGATCCACAAGGTGATGAGTGTAAATACCAGTAAACTGTGTGTTTCATCAAATCTAAATGTTGAGCTCATTGAACAAAACCAGGGTCGTGTTTGGATTCAGCTCATTTGTCCAAAATCAGCTTAAATAACTCAGATACCAAAATGGGTACAAACCAGAGTAATTAACTCATTAACTTAATCAGAACTGGTTTCTATGTTCTGGCCTGAGACTCCTGTTTTATTGTTTTAGCATTTTTTCTGTTCTTATTTTCCTTTAATCATTTTATTATAATTTTATTTTGCATTTTTTATATGTGTTAAAAAGTATCAGAAAAATCGCGTGCACCACTTTGTTTTTAGTTTATAAATAAAGTTGAATTAATTGTTTAAAACCTGAACATGTGCTTCTGTGCTCTCTGTCATTTCCATCAGTTTGACTCCATGGTGTGCTTAATAAATGGTCTAATAAATTAAAATAATTATAATAAAAGTCTCCAACCAACAGCTTCCTTTGTGTTGTTAATAACATCTGAATGATCTGCTTATCGACCAGAACCGTCCTTCCAGGAGGATCACTTATTGATTTATGACACAAAACGTCACGAAGCTGCTTCTGGATCAAACCGAACAGCAGAACAAATGTTAGAAAATAAAAACTAAAGAGACGATCCTGTGCTGTTACATCTCTGATGGACAGAGTGGACGGGCCCGGCTACACTGTGAGCGGTTCTGGTGGGTTTTGTGATTCTAATTAGTTCGGTTTTAACGGGATTACAAGAGATAAACTGTTCTGAGATGTTGGGGGTGTTTGCAGGATGTAAGGCGCTAATCTGCTGCTGGGCGACGAGAGGATGCTGATCAGCTGATCAGCTGTCAGGTGAGGAGGAGGCCTGGTGTCCTCCTCCTGTTGTTGTTGTTGTTTATTTAGTGTTTGTTTGTTTACTAGTTGTGGGTTTGAGAGGTTAGTGATCATTCATAAGGTTACTGCTCATCAAATGATGAATTACAAACTAATTTACATTTTTTAGTTTTTCTTGACGCTGTTATTTAAAATAAAAAAGTTCAGCTCCTCAGTTTGTCCTTCAGACGAACCCAGAAGATGAACTTCATCGTTTACACTCGTTATTAAATCTGGTGATGACGCCTACATAATGTACAAATGTTTCATATAATAATAATAATAATGAGTGTTTTTTAGATTGGAGCTGTTTTTATTTTGACGTGTTTCGACAGATAAAAACAGCTTCAATCTAAAAAAAAAAAATAAATTTAAAAAAAAGCTTGTACCTAAAACCAGACAAAATGAATCGAATCACATTTAATATTTGCTTCTTTCCAACCAAACATCTTCTCTTCACTATCAGACTATCACTGCCAATGTACTGTTTGTATTTTGTTTTGTTTACTAGCCAATCACCACTGCTTGTTTTTGTTGGGTTTTTTATTTATTAATTTTTTCAAACGTTCTTTTAATTTTTGAGGAGGAATCCTGAGGAGCCTGCAGCAGCTCTCAGGCTGCTCAGACCAGAGGACGAAGCTTCCTCTGATTCAGTCAGCAAATATCACGTCATTATTTAACCACATAAAAGATTTTTATCTTCTATTCTCTGGATTTTGGAAGCTGAAGGTTCTGTGTCACTAAATCGACCCACAACAGGAAACGTGAGGTTGACAAAAAAAAAATCAAACAGCACAAAAGAAATGATTTTGCATTTCTCTGAACCAGCGAGCAGGAAGGCCCGGTCCAGATTCTGGATCCACACTGTGCAGCAGTAACAGGAGGGTTTTATTTATTATTATGGGGCAAAAACTATTTTCATTATTTATATATTTGACTTTTTGCTGCTGCACAAGGTGTGAAAAAGGCCTCACGAAGCTGCACAGAGCACGAATAATTAACTCTAGATAAAAGTTTGGAAAGGACGACGTGTCGGCTCAGATCCACCTGAAGCTCAACAGGATGTTTAAATGCATGGACTGGCTTTGGTTGTTTGTTTGTTTGTTTGTTTGTTTGTTTGTTTGTTTGTCCCCATGCGGAGGCCTCTGGAGTCACATCCAGGAGGTTTTAAATGTTTACAGCCAGTCCTCAACTTTTACATCCCTGTCTCTGGATTTGTAAAATAAAATAATCCTTCCAGGTTTAATCTGAGCCTCAGAGGAGCAGCTAATATAAAAAAAGGCCTTTATTATTAAAGCGAAGCCTTTTTTCTACACACATATGAATTACCTCAATTAAAGCTTCATTCCAACATTTTAGTTCCAAGAGAGGGATTTATTTACATCCACATTTTATTGACAGAAATAAGGCACACTTACAAAAAGAACATTCACATCGCTGCCGACTTTAAAAAGAAAAACAAAAAAACAAGACGCATGCATCCCCGGTCGGCTTTAAAACAATCATCGTTAGCGTCTGCAGCAGCAGCAGCGTCAGCGTACAGCCACAACGAGCAAACACAGAGTTCCCTCCACATCACCAGCAGCTCACACATCCCAGCAGGAGCTCATCCCAACAGCCAGCGAGAGGACGCCGGGCTTCACTCAGCATCCGAGGAGAAACGTCCTTTTTGTTTTACAGCTCGTTACAGCAACAAACACAGACAGTCCACATACAGGCAGAATGAAAGCAGCTCATCGTCGTCACCGCCCGTTTGCTGAGTGTGTGGTCACGACACAAAACACATCCGGGTTCAGCTGCGTCTCAGTAGAAACAGACGTGAACCGACGTGGCCGCTTTAAGAACAGACATGTGGGCCCAGAGTGTGTCGGTGAGAACAAAACAGAACAACTGGATCACGTGGCGGCGCTGACGTCAGCCAGAAACCCACAAGACACACGAGAAACAAACAGCGAGAGGACATCGACACCACGACACCACCTCTGACAGCCAGCAGCGAGTGTGTGTGTGTGTGTGTGTGTGTGTGTGTGTTTAATGTTTATTCATCCCTGATTACGCCACAAACGCTCCGTCTTACGTCCTCCTACACACACTTTAGCATGTCGCCGTGTTTGTTTCCACCAGGACGGAGCAGCAATTATCAGCTAAGCCGAGTGTTAAACATATAATTGTATTATTTGAATAATCTGCAATGCTAATGACTCGTACCAGTCGTATAATTACCATCACTCTGTGGCTAACTTTAACTCCTGCCCGGGAACCGAAAAGAAGAAGGAATGGCGTTGAAATGGAGGCCTTTGATTTCCCACCGCGGCCACGGCGAGGCGTGCAGGAGATGATCCGGCGCTGTGGAAATCTCCAGCGTATGATCATGGGAGGTGACATGTGTGGGGACGGGGCTGGTGTGAGCCGAGCTGATCCTATTAGATGTTTAAATGGATTTTACATGGGTGTTAGGGTTCAGAATGTGACATCAGACATGCAGAGGGAATCCATATTCATGGTGGATCGGCCCGGCCGGCGGCTCATAGACCATCTGAGCCAGAGGTAATTGTTTATCTAGACACTTCTCTCCTCCATGCATAAATTGAGCTGTCGGCCAGTCATGGTAGACATTTTGTTTTCCCTGCGTGTGTGTGTGTGTGTGTGTGTGTGTTGTACGTAAAGCTCGCCGTGATAAATGTCATTTGAGCAGCTATTTGCATAAAAAGGGATGTAAAGGGAGGAAGTGAGCGGCTGCTCGGCTCAGCGCTGCCCCGTAATAAACGCACTACATGGAGACGAATAAAAGGAGGTTCCGGTCCGTAACTACAGCCGCACGGCGCCACACGCTGCGCTGCTAGCTCGTTAAATATCAGAGGCCTGCTCACGCCGGCCTGCGGGCCGTTTGGACCGAAGGTGCTGCGACGTTCTCTGAGCTTTGTGTCATCAGAATAAATAAATAAATAAATACATAAATAAACGACTAAACAGCACCAAGAAACCCCAAAGCATCCGATTAGGATTCTATTAAAAGTCCGATTCTGCTTTTCTTCCTTTTTTTAATTTTAATTTTAAATTAGCTCCAGTTTTCGTATTTAGGCCTAAAATGACTCGACAAAACTACACCAGCAGTGTGTGTGTGTGTGTGTGTGTGTGTGTGTGTGTGTGTGTGTGTGTTTGTTTGTTTTGCATAATTTAAGTCTGCTGCTGTTTTATTTTTTTTTTCCAGATCTTGGGTCCTCGTCTTAAAGCGGGTCCCGTGTGATCCAGCAGATTTCTTCTATTTTATGTTTTAACCAAAACAGGTGGAAATGCAAAAGCAGGACGAGCCCCGAGGCCGGAGACAGCGCTAAGCTAACAGCTCTGTGTGTGTGTGTGTGTGTGTGTGTGTAGGTGTGTGTGTGTGTGTGTGTGTGTGTGTCGTCAGGCCGCTGCTTCCTAAAGCTGGACTCAGATGAATCCTCAGGCCGTCATGTGCAGGAATGTGTTTGGTACAAACGCCGCTCATGCAGACGATCAGAAGTCGAGACAAAGAGCCGGATTTTCTCTCAACAATCTCGAGGCAACATCTCACACACACACACACACACACACACACACACACACGCTACGCCGTCCATCACCACGGAGACAGAGACACACCGACAGACGTGTAGTGGGACAGACGTGAGGACACTCTGGAGCTCAGAACACGGCTCAGAAGGCAGGAGGTGGTCAGGAAGAAGAAAATAAAATAAAACATTGCAATGCAGTACAACTCAAAGACGAGCTGGTCGCTCTCTCTAGAGAGGTGAGGCAGCGTGGGGGCGTGGCTTCACCCAACCTGACGGACCTCCATCATGGCTGGGTGGGTTGTTGGGGTGAGGTGAGGTGGATGGGTGTCGGGGGCTGGGGGGTGTTGCTGGTTATTGGGCGAAGAGAGGACTCTCCTCGACTACGCGTATTCTTAAGCAATAACAACGTGATCCGTATTATCCACCCAAGAATACCCGTCACCGAAGAGAGTCTTTCAGTAAACACGGGGAGCTAAGCCAGAAACCACGTGGGCAGCGCCACTGCCAGCGTACCATCATCATCATCATCACCACCACCGCCACCGCCACCATAGCCATCGCCATCGCCATCGCCAGCAGCCCCCCGTCAGGCTCCGGGGGCAAACAGACACAGACACAGATAGAGAAAGCGGGCCGGTCGCATTGATTGAAGACGCCTCGCTGCAGCGTGAGGCAAGGCTCCATCAATGGCTCCTCTGCAAAGGAGAAAATTGACAACGGTGGCATTTTCAATCTGAGCCGGCGGCGTGTGTGTGAAAGGAAAGAAAAATAAGGAAGGGTGTGTAAACATGTGAGGTTGGTCTGGAGGTGACGGGGTGCAGGCCGTGACCCGCAGCCAGCCTCTTACCTGGGCCTCGGCCTGCCGGCGGCGCCGCTCCCTCCCGGAAGGCCCCGTCCAGCGGTGACGACGTTTCCCGGCGCCGCTCCTGCTCGGCCCTATCCGGGCCTAATGAGATCTGGGAGGGGGGGTTTGGGTT